>NW_015150755.1:35566-61461 GCF_000732505.1 Cyprinodon variegatus
CAACAGTTTTGCACCTGCCACCAGTTACGCAATCACTCTTGTTAAATCACCCGCAAACCATGGTTCAGCCCCTCGCGCAAAATTCCAGTCGCCCAAATTACTGCACGCAAAATTGGATCTTGATAAATCCGGCACCAAGTCTTTATGACTTTAAAAAAAAAATAAGTACTGTTGTTTTACAATACATATCTTTATACAAATTGTAATTTCACCCATTAATGACAACAATAAATGAATCATATGGTCTAAAAATTGGCAAAAGAACTTAAGCCTCTTCCAGAGTCTGTAGACTTATGAGAGAAACTCATTATGATGGCTGTAGCTGTTTCTGTTGTTCCTTTAAATCTTTATACTTATGGGAGAGAGACTTCAGCAACTACTTTAATTACAATTCATCTCTTCTTATATTAAAGGAAAACATTAATTAAGAGCAATATGTTACCTTCGGCAAGCTTTAGAACTGCTGTCTCCAGTTATTAATTGAGTTTATTCCCAAACGTCGTCATGAACTTGTTGCAATATGTTTTTTTATGTAATACATTTTTAAGTTTTATCAAGTCTGAAATACCCTTAACATTTCATTAAAAACTTTAAACCAGTGCGCAAAAAAACATTAAACATAAATAAGATAAGTGATAACAAAACAGTTGTATTCATATAGATATAATGAAATTATATTTATTTTTAAGATGGGCTGCTGAGTGGCGCAGTGGCAGTTTGCATGTTCTCCCTGAACATGCGTGAGTTCTCTCTGGGTAGTCTGGCTCCCTTCCACAGTCCAAAAACATGACTGTTAGGTCTGGCTTCTCCAAATTCTCATTAGGTGTTAGTGTGTGCATGAATAGTTCTTTGTCCTGTTTGTCTCTGTGTTGCCCTGTGATGGACTGGCGACCTGTCCAGGGTATAATCTCTGGACAGGTGGAGCTGGAGGTGGACAGCTGGAGATAAGCACCAGCATCCCTCGCGGCCCCGCTTGGGATAAGCGTGACGAAAAATAGATGTATTTATTTTAAATTACATCTTGAAGAAGAGGAACCTTGTTGGCTTCTGAAGCAATGGTTTGATGACTTTCCATTGTGGCTTTTGAGACATATCAAGCATTTGGCATTATTCTATTTAGTCAGAAATCCAAATTTCGAAAATGAGGAATCAGAATATTAAATCACAATACTTCCTATAGTACCGTCTCTGAGCTAGAAAGTTAAAGGTTTCTTTTGCGTTTCTCTTCAACTTCAGTTAATACAACTAAAAGCCACCAATCAGACTGTAAATGTGGGTGTGGTGATTGTCTTAGACCTAAACCTTCAATGCCACATAAAGATATCAACAAAGTCTGGCTTTTATCGCCTAAAGAACATATCCAGGATTATAGGACTGATGTCTGAGCAGGATATGAGTGCAAAACCAGTTGCCCTTCATAATTGGTTGTGAGTTGATTTTCTGATGAATCTTGATAAAAAAGATTTTCTCATATTACCATCTGTAGGGTGTGGCTAATACTGACCACTCTGAAAGTAGAGAGAAAAGTAAAGCAAATATTCTATATCAGGGGTAACCAATTAAAAATCAGCAGGGTCCAAGTAAAGAAAATCATCAACCAGTAAAGATCTGGAGACATTTTTAATTATAATGTCTTACTTTAAACAGGATTTAACACTGAAATTAGTTTTTTATGCATCCGTGTTATACATTGAATTTTTTTACAAAAAATAATAATTTAAAATGTAAAGTGTCTTTGCAAGTAGAGGACAACAATCGTTCAGTTTTGTATATAGACAATTTACCGATTTACATCTTCTACGAGACACCCAAACTGACCTTTTTTTTTTTTTTTTTACGGCTTAATGAGAGAAGTGGGCTTTACGCTTACCTGCAAGGCTTTTAAACATAAGTTTGAATGGCGATTCTGAAGCACATACTGTATCAAGGTGCTCATTTTGAGCCTTGATCGATATTTAGTTTTGAATATGTTCATGGTGGAGAATTATGCTTCACAGCAGTAGGTTGAGCCAAACATACTCAAAAAGTGCAGGGTCATCTTTGAGCAGCCATTTCACTTTTCTTTTACTATTTCACTGCAGTTCTTCCAGCAGTCCACACTTTTTCTGCTCTCTTTTTCTCAGTGTTTCCTTCTTTCCCATCACCTGGCTTGCCACAGGTTTGCCTGCTGTGTCTAAAAGTAGCTTGCAGCAGCGACCCAGACTAACAAAGCTCATTGACTAATTTGTATCACGTGTAGCCTGGTCTCAGACGCTCCGGACGGCTTTACTGTGTTAACAGGAGAAGCGGCGCAATTGAAGTTAGACACGGTCGTCAGACAACATGAGATAATTCATAAATGTTTTAAATCAGGTTGGGTCCGGATTAGCCAGCAGGTGGGTCTGGATCCGGACCCTGGTCCGCTAATCTGTGACCTCTGCTCTGTATCATGCATGCAAGGTTTTGGGAACAAACCCCTTTTGGTGGATACAAAACAATGAAGAAAAAACTCATACCTGGACTTCAGCCTGTTGGTTTGCTCTACCATGTCAATGTCCATTCGGATCTTGTATTTGACATAGGGAGGAGTCTGGTTGGAGTTTGGTTGGAGGTTTTCAAAGACAATTGCAGCCCAGAATGTGTCATTTTTCAAATGGTCCAAGGCTTTCTCCATGAGCTGGGCTTCAGTCGTAGCTCCCTCAAACTTATTCAAATCCAAACACTGTCAACAAATATAAAAAGATAAAGATAAATAGATGATAAATATAGTAAAATTAGTTGCATTAGTTAGATAATAGATAAAGATAACCCCATAAATGTCTTACTTTACTTTTCCTGAATTTGAACAGAATGCTGTTTTCTATTATTCATACTTATGGAATTTACACATGGGAATAAAGGAAAGGCAGGAATAACCTCATTAGAGGAGCAGCAGATGGATCTTTGGCAAAAAAACAAAAAACTATTCACACAGCTATTGACTAAACCACACAGAGTGTAGTTCAAATTATCTGGAGCTGCCAGGGGGGTGGGAACATGTTTGGGCTTCAGTAGAGACAAGCAATTGAGATACAGGCTCGGTAACAGTCCCCTCTTCTGCAGCCTTGTCCCCTCGTTTGGTGAGACGATAATGAGCTAGCCATCCTGGGAGGCAGCCACACCTGACAGATGTCCACACATCTCAGTGCTGCTATGGTTTTATCATTTCTTCCCCCCAGCAGCTTGCATTCTATATCAAGCTATGGGAGAAAATATTACAGCAACACCATTTGCTCAGTACATAATAGAGAGAATAATGGGACATTGAAGAGTTGGATGAGCCAAAAGTTTGCTTAAGTGCTGTAGAAAATGTGGGGCAGAAAATGTGTGGTATAATTTTGGTAACAGCTCCTAGGTACATCAGCCTAGGCAAACCAGTTCAGCATCAGGAGGCAGAACAAATTTCAGCGACAATTCAAAGAGCTGCACAACAAAATATCCTCTATTTTCTAATAAGTTGAATGCCTCATTATAAAAAAAAGGCTAACATTAAAACATTGTCATATTAGTTTGTATGACTTTCTTAGCTGATCACTTGAGCAAAAAACCTTAGCTAAAATTTTGGTGACTGCAAGACAGAAACATTTCACTCAGCACTAAAATAGAAAAACATTTTATTTATTTTCAGAACTGGAAAAAAAACAAAAAGTAGCTGTGGTAGAGTTACTATTAATTCAACACAGTCAGCTTGGAATTAAAGTTAGAAAAGTAGCTGTTCAAATTCATTTTATGAACTGTATAAACATATGTATAATTGCTTTACAGCAATCTGTTATGGCTTTTGTAGTGACAAATTTGGCAGATAATAGTTTGGGGTATTTTTAGAGCCTTTTGGTTTGTACTGTATCTGAATGTAAACATTACCTTTAACCTCTTAAAACCTTAACTGGGGGTAATATCTAGAATGCATAAAATTCCACCGGTACAATTTTTCTGGTAAACGCTCCAAACCCCACAGCTCTGGAACTGTTATAGCTAGAGGTCTGAAATTTTCTGCATTTGGGGTGAACATGATGTAGAACAAATATAATACAATGAAACCTGCTTTTTCTCAAGGATGTCTTTATTACTGCTGTTCAAAACAGACCTATCATTTCCCAGAATAATAATAAAAAAAAACTTGGAGTCATGTTTGAACTGATGCAGCTTGGTCTGTGTTACAGTCACTCAATTTTAATTTATATATTAGGAAACTAGAGTGTGTTAGCTTTCAAATTATAATGTATTGCACATGTAATTTGGACTTACAGTTCCTAAGTTATTAGCTTTTCCATTTGGGTATGCAAAATAAGCGAGCATTACCCAAAATGAGGTGGATGTTAAGAGGTTAACAGGGATTCCTATTCAAAATAATATCCCAAAAATCTATTTTCTTATGCATTGTAACTTCAGACAGTACTTGTGTTCCTTTAACAAGAAAACATGTTAGAAATATGAATTTATGTCAAACAAAAATGTTGTACTACTTTAGGCTAAGCAAAATATAAAAAGCAGCCTTGTTTCCAGTATTTGAAAAAGCCTATAAATATTTCAGATTTAAACATCAGTCAGCACCTTTGATATTTTAAAAATCAAACCCATGTCATTTTTTCCCTTGTTTAATTGATGAAAATGTGCTTCAGGGGATTCTTGTCAGCAATACTGACTGAAAGAGACGCTAAAGAAACCTAACACCAGACGAAGGAAATAGAAGGTGTCTCATTGCAGTGTTTTGTGTGTCAAGTCTTTGTTCTAACTGACCCTATTCTCCATAAGGAGCTGCAAAGATGCCTGAAAATGTACATCCACCACATTTACAAGTCCCTCAGAGCCTCTTCAGTCTGTGTTTACTCTGTTCTTTAGTCATGATGGAACATAAGCAGCATTCTCTTTGTTAACCTCAGCCCTACCAGCCAAAACAATCCTTGAGGGGACAGACTCCGTGTTTCTGTTTTGTATTTTTATTCCTCTTTGACCACTGGGCTAGCAGCCAAATTTCAGAC
The DNA here is from genome assembly GCF_000732505.1 of Cyprinodon variegatus. Lineage (NCBI taxonomy): Eukaryota > Metazoa > Chordata > Actinopteri > Cyprinodontiformes > Cyprinodontidae > Cyprinodon > Cyprinodon variegatus. The sequence continues at coordinate 40,567 of NW_015150755.1, forward strand.
AAATTATATAATCAGTCTAACACTAACTTGAAAAACAAAGAACAGGCCATGTTGAGAGTTACCAGTCTCAACTCTGTTTTGCTCCTAAAGCATCTCGTGCATTTTTTTATACAGTTAAAATATGATCGGTTATTTAAATGAAGAGCTGATCTCTGTGGTAAACACAAACCTCAGCTATGTTACTGCCAATGTTCAGGTCAAGAGGCTGTGCAAGTGTGAACCATCACATTTGCTGTTTATCCTTTAAACTTGCATACCCATGGGGAATCCAAACCCTCCAGTAACTCATACAATAGTTTTCTTCTTTTTTTCCTGCATATTCCTCTATTAAAAAAAGCATTCATTTGGAGCAATGTATTAATCTCTGTGAGCATCAGACCAAAGTTATTAGGGTAAACTAATTGAGTTTATTCCCTGGGATGTGACGATGCAGTGGCATTTTCGTTTTATCTGCTATCCCAAAAGCTCAATATGGTTTTAACAGAATAAAAAGAGATGGAAATAGTGCTTCCATTCATTGGCTTTAAGTGTTCAATTATGCATGAATCTAGGCTCTACTCTATTAGTGTCTAATTTCTTGTGAGTCTGTTTTACTGAAGATGTTGTATTTATTCTGAGCAGCAATATTTTAATTCCATCTCTTCTGTTCTTGTTCAATGAAATCATCACTGATTCGAATGAATACAGAACGTCACTGCAGCCTCTGCCAATATTATTTTTGACAATTAGTTTGCTGTATGCTAGCGATGATACCAGGGTAAGGTTGGGATTCTGGAGACATACGAAAACATTTTCACTTTATGCATCGACTGTTTTTCTTATAGAAAGCAAATGATTCAGGAGAACTTGATTTTTAGAAAGAAACATATATCGGTTGTTTTTTTTTCTGTTGTTCCTTACTATTTCATAAAGGTTTAGAGCTTAGCTAGCTATTCTCTCAGTGGGACAGTTCTTTTCCCATGGTTTCAAAGACAGAAAACAAACATTTTTCACAGCAACTTTTTAGCGGTCCACATGATTTCTTTCATCTTTCGGGGTTTATTTTATTATGAATGACTGACAATATATAGCCACGCTTTACTGTAAATATGTGATAGGATATAATTTTCAAACAGTGACTTCCATAACTCCCTCCCTCCCATGCTCTACCTTCACTGGGAGCGGGTGCCTTTCACCAAGCAGCCTGGGATAATAGCATAAGATGACATTTGTAAACAATATTGTGGAAGAGTAAAGGTTTGGCCTAAAAAAACCCCCAAAAAAATCACTTATAATGCAGCCCTATAACTGCAATAACTTGTGGAATAAATAACGTACAAACACAATTTATTACCCTTTGCAATAACCTGTTTATAATTAATACCCAGTGCAATAACTATATATGTATATATATATATATATATATATATATATATATATATATATATATATATATATATATATATATATGCACCTTTTTCTCCTTTTGGCTCCTTTTTTTGACTGTTGAACCAATGTGAAAAGTAAATTGATTACACTGTGAGATCAATATAGTCAAATCATTGTCAATCAAACTTATAATTCTTTTATGCATTTGTTTAAAGCCTCAATATGATTCCCAGGTTACTAGCATGTATAACTCACTGACTTGCCTACATCCTTTGGTGTCTGTTAGCACATAAAAGCTGGCATTGGCCTATCTGTACTGTATTTGTTTTTTACAAGGTAGTTAGAAACACCTAAAGGTCGAAATAGCCCTTTAGGTGTTTCCTTATACGAAAGCTGCAATCATAAGCCAACCAGACGAGACATATAGTAACACCAGCCTATCTAAGGCTAATGTCAGATCTATCTATGCGGATGGGCAGCAGAGGAAGTAGGCAATCTAGTGGGTTACCTGTGAAGGCAAGCTAGTCACCATTTTCTATAAAGCAATATCAATGGGCACTCTCCTTCTCAGTTACTAGCTCAAGCTTCTTACTTGCCATAGCTGACCACTCAATGATTGGTGCCAGCCTATCAGTAATCAGCGCAGAATGATATAGCCTTTTGCTCCAAGAAAGGAGGCACCGGTGGGAGCACAGAAACACTGCGTCATAAAAGGTACTCTTAAAAAAAATATAATCTTCTTGTTATAAACTAACCATTGAAACGTTTATGTATTCAAATACATATTGACCCAATGAATCACAATTAAAGTGAATCCTGAGGGTCCTACAAATATCCAGCTCTAGTTTTTCCTTTTTCGAAAGACTCCCAGCTGTGACTTCATATGACGGTCTTACAAAGTATGGATGAGTCTTATTATTTTGCAAGGTATTTAATAATAACACAAATTGCAGCGTTTGATCTTAAGTTGGGATATCTTGAATTACGAATATTTTAAAACCTTAACTGAAGTTTCTCGACCTTGTCTTGTTTCCTTACATCACCCCATGTTTTTAACATCATCTTTCTCTAAACCATCATTATGGAGCAAATTACAGGTAAAATTTTTGTCAAAATGCAAGCTAAGAGTAGTCTAATGGATAATTATTTCAAGGTTTGTTTAAAATTTAAAGCTTTTTCGTCACCATAACAGTTAACGATAGGGAACTGTGATTGGGATAAATAAAAACTTAAGGAATCAGCCTTGCACACAAAGCAGCGGACATTGCCCCACCAGTTCAAACAGATCACCATGCAAAATCTCTCAGAATGACATTTGTGCTTTAGGAAAATAGCATGATGCTGAGGACTAAGCTATCACGGGGAAATTGCCTCTAAGGACAAGCTGTGACACTACTATGACTGTCATACGGCAATGAATTACTTCTCCCCCTGGTATCTCTCTGCTCTCCTGGGCATGCAACAGGCTTATAATTACAGGGTTGTGGTCCATAGTATCTGTACTTGTACAGTACACATTTACAGTCTCTTTCTTTTCTAAATTAGCATTGGTATCCATTGTTTACTGCTCTGAAGCTAAGCAGATTCACACGTATTACTCAATTTCTGTTGTTGTTTTTTGTCCTTATGGGGAGTAGGTTTTTGAAAATATCATTTTCTCACAAAAAAACAATCTAAAAGTCCTAAATAAATTATATATAAGTACATTTTGATTCATAAAACAATTCCATACATATTTTCTAAAAACTGATAAAAGGGACGCTCTAACCTGTAATCTGATCTTAAGTCAAAGTTTTTATACCATATATTGTTAAGAATTATTTTACGTTAACTTTTTCCTGTTTGAAAAAAAAGGTTGTTCAGATAAAAATATACATAAATCTCTATATAGAATAAGATGTATTTGAAAGCTCTACAATGTGTTTAGAATACAATAAATAAGAAAATTAAGAAACTAAATGGGTTACATTATTTTGATTGGCATAGCACAGGTACTTCAACTACTTTCTTACAAGTGTGTTTATACGTTTGATGGTGAGGGACAGGAAAATAATTCTGCCTTTATGACTCTAAATATATTACTGTCAGCCTTGTTATGTGTGCATTTTTACCCATCAGCCTGTTTGATAGCATTTCACATATACTTTATTCTAGAGCATGACAGTGCTTTCAGTAGGTGATTATCATGGATGTGTTATGGTGATAGATCTTGACAGTTTGTTAAGTCAGAGGTATTAGAATTTAATGAAGAAAGGCGCAAACCCTCTTCAGCTTGTAATCCGCTTGTAATAAAAAGAAAAACTGGGAGATGAAAAGATATATCAAAAAGTTGCAGCCTTGATTTTTAGTGTGAACAATAGTAGTGAATAGATCCTGTAGCAAACGACCTAGGAAACAAATTGCTGAGCAAACATCAACATGGTAGATTTAATACCCCTAGCGAACAAATTATAGTACCTCTGAGTTTTGGCAGATGCCAGAGGTGAAAGTTGTGAACAAAAAAGATTTAGAGATCAGTTAAAAGAAACCAGCAATTATTTCTGAGATACGTGACTGACGCCCAACACTTTAAATAAAAGAAATATCCTGCTGATGGGAGAACTGGTGCTGCAACCTCCATTCTTTTAAGGAGAAAGTTTTAGATTTTATTGAGGGTAAAAGTGCAAAACAATAATTGATTGAAAGCATCAGTGAACACTGTAATTAAAACTATCATTTAAAACAAAATACAAACAAGCAAACGAAAAAACAAAAAGACATTTCATTCTATTTTGCACTTCTGAGAAAATATCGAACTGTGGAAACTGTTCCACGGGGTTTTGCCACCAACATCCATCAAGCATTTATGCTTAATCATCTAGCATTGCTTTAAAATATTACATTTTATATCAATCCAATAGCTCTCCAGGTTTGCATATGAGTTTCCTTTTCTAGATTATTAACAATATGTTATTAAGACATGTATTTCTGAAGTGATGGTATTTGCATTGTAAAAATTCAAAATGCTCATTGTGCTCAGTGTGTTAGAATAGTTTTAACTTATTCATTGCCAGCATGTAGCCTAGCTTTCTTTAAATTAACCCAAGCTATACTGATTTTCTGATAGTCTATTTTATAAAACAAATACTATAAAATGAATATTTGAAAGGTGAATAGAATTACTAGATTTTATATAGGCATATTTCATTCTCAGGCTAATGCTAATGTACTTGAATTTGCAAGCAATTTTTTTTTTCAGATTTTGAAAATTATTTCAGCTGTTTCAATTTAATTAATTGAATTTGAATAAAAAAATACTTGACTTGAAAGGATTCAGATATTTATTTGCAATGTTTTGTGAGGTTTTGTTCCAAATCTTAATAGATTCATTGCCAAAAGACTTTTACGAAGTAAAATCAAAGAAGTGGTCTACCATGACTATGAAGCTTATGCCCGTGGGAAATTAGTCCCTGACTATGTAGGGGCATTGATCGCCATGCCAGTCCAGGGACTGACTGCAGTTCTACTGTAAGGTGCCTTGGTCAAAGTCAATGACCGGCGTACCTGACATGTAACAACAATACCATGCATATTGCTTTACGTTAATAGAAAATGTTAATTAGACTATGTAAACTAAAAAAAAAAAAAAAAAAAAAACTGTGTGTGTTAATGTATCCTGTGCTGTGATTTATGTTGATTTATGTTGATTTATAAAAAAAAAACAAAATAATGTTAAAGTTGATTTAAAAGGCTCAATTTTAATGTCGAAAGTATTTTTAAAGCTTTAGCTTCCATTTTAATATTTAATGAGAAATCATGAGACACAGAATTAATATGGTGTGCTGAATGTAAAAAAATAAATAAATAAATAAAAAAAAAAAAAAGCAAAACAATTCTAAAGGTCACATCTATGTTACTTGGTGCACTTCTACTACTTTGGTGCACCTCTGCTACAAATTGCACACCCGTAAAGAGCTTCAGCATAAAAATTGCACAAAATATAAGGACAGTTATTTTGATTATATCTTATTTTAAAAGCAACCTGGACCAAAAAACCAATTTGAAAATATATCCACGATAATTGTATTTGAGTAAAATCAATGTCAGAGCAATCCTGCAGTGCGTGCAACTGCATGGGGATTTGCAACAAACAGCTACTGTATGTTACTTACGCCAAGGAATTGGGAGAGCAACTTCATGATTTCAGTGGTACTGTTGTAAAAATCCCGCCAGTCATTGGGTGGCAAACCAGGTGGACGGTCTTCCGGAGGCCCGCTGTACAGGAAGTTCCCCATCAACTCAGCAGTCCATCCCGTACCGCTCATGCGCTGGTTAAGGGCAGCTGCAAAGATGGGATTCGCCAGCAGTGCCTGATTGGAACAGAAAGAAAATGTATGTAATTGAGCTACAGCTTTAAGCTGTAAGAAGCAAAAAACTGTAAGAAGGGAAATTAATATTAATGGAAATAATAGTCAAGGTATAGTTAAAGTAAAGGTATGCCGGACCAAAATTAGGCAGGGCTGGAATTTTTTTCTTATTTTTTTAACCCCCAGTGTAGCTCATGCATAGGATATACAGTAATACTACTTGAGTTTAATTTGGCATATATTAGTCCAGTATACTTTTTTATAACTTATTTACAAAAAAAATATATCTTATAGACTTTCTCAAACAAACAAACAAACAAATACACTTTATATATAGAAATGTAAAATGTGTTGTTTCAAATCATAGACAGGTCAGGAACAAAGAAAACTACATTCTAGTTAATTGTCCCCCCTTAAAGAACTCAAATTCAGTTTTGGACTTTAAACCAGCAACACTGAAACAACAATACTTTAATTCACAGAACAAAAGGTTAAAAAATATGTATTTTGCTTTTTCTAAGCTTCACAAAAAAAGACTGAGACGGCTTCAATGATGCAACAAATTAGGAAAGGTAATGTGTGGATCAGAGAGTGAGAACAGGTGTAGCAGTAATACAGACATTTAAATGACTCTGTCTCTGATACAACAGTTCTTTGATAATGAACTCATTATATACTCTTCATTTAGCAGCCATAACCATTTCCCTCCTTCTCAATAAGTATTGCACATATTTTATATGAAATGAAGGTACTTTTTCTGTGTTGATCATTATAAGGCTGCGTTTGCTAGATAACCTGAAAGAAGCTGTCGTTTAGAAATACATTTTAACTGTTTTTCAAAGTTGATGGGAGCTGATGTATCGTCAGGAAAGTGAGCTGAACATCAGCTGAGCTCTGGTCATCAGTTGTGCTAAATCCTGACCTGACATTTAGACTTCTTCTGTCAAGTATGCTCAGTGGCATTTCAGCACCAACACATCTTATGACATTATGCCTGACTTAAGAACAAAGTGTCAAATTAAATAATATCTCTTCTGTGTGACCTTTGGTGGAAAACAGTCAAATGTATCTTCACATTTTTTTTTGTGTGTCTGCCATCTGAAGCACGCAATAAAAAAAAAAACAAAAACTTTATCTTTGGAGAAGTAGAGCAGAAATTAAAAGTTTGTCATCTTTGAAGTTTAGGGGTTTGAATGTATAAGGATCTAATAAATTTGCAATGTAGAAATCTTAAATTATTGAAATTTAACTTAAAGTGTGAAATCACATAACACATTAAAGTATGTAATAATGTTTTATCAAAAACAAATTTCTGTGTGTCCAGAACTACATGCACTTTTTCTTCCTCATAGTTTGATGATCAGGGGCCTCTACCACAAAGCAGGATTAATGGGTTAGTGAGACAACTTCACCCTTAACCCTAACTTTCCAGTACCACAAAATGGTTTATTCGACTTTAGAAATGCAATTTTAAGAAAGGGACAAATGTTTGATAGCATATCAACCTGTGCCACAGAGCTACAGCCATGACATCACTGTGATTCCGTTGCAACAACTGTTTTCCGTTTAAGGGAAGAGGTCTTCCCATTGTCATCAATGCCCCATCACCTTCAGTGCCAACTAATGCTTTGAGTGTGACTTCCTTGGGAGTGACACTCAATAGTTACTGTAAGGGGAGGCGTTTAGGGTGCGGTTTGGGATTGGGTTAAAAAGATCAGCAACCTTTGGTTTCTTGCTGCCATCAGTCTGAGGATAGTTATGCATGCATTGCTAAATACCATTAGGTTTTTTTTTACAGGGGTGACTGTACAACATGTGGGAAGAGCAGTTGCCTAGCAATACAAGAGTTGTTGAATAAATTCCAGCTTCCTCGTGCCACATATTGCACTTTGGCAAGGCTTCAACAATCTAAGAACCTCATTAAAAAGGATCCATTTATATGTTATACAATATCACATAATCTATATAAATGAAAGACTTTCTATATTAACTTTTTTTTATATACCTTAAGATGTGCATGTCATGTAAAAGCATCAGCTGCAGATACATGCTAGTGAAATGGAGTAGGTATAACCGTTAAAGTGTTCCCTCAGCTGGAGCCTCTGTCTGAATGTTTTGTCCACCGCTTAATGTTCCATGGCATTTCAACCAAATAGTGGCAGATGCCCGTTTAACCTAGCCAGTCGAGTGTTAAATGAACTTATTTATCATGAGGCTCTCTTCCAGTGACACAACGTCAGATCTGTCTGTTTATATTTCTAAAAGAAAAGGACAACCCTAATCCCAATAGAGGCTTTACGATTTTCATAGAAGTTTAAAAGGTCTTCAAAGGGATGCACCGCTATGAACGTATGCAAACATTAGTGCTCGTTACTGAGATGCTTTAAACACAATGTCATGATGTAAAACATGAATCATGGCTTTTTTTTATGATATTTATAAAGTCAAAGATGCTCTATTCCAAATCTAGCAGCAGTGGAGGAGTTAGTAGAGAATGAAACAGCAGTATGTGACCTTGAAAGACCACTCAAGATGACAAACCTTTGAAATCCACAAGTTTCATAGCAAGAGGTGGGCAGAGAGCCTGGCTGGGAGAAAATGAAGACAAAGGAGAATTGCAGGTCCATTTGTGTAAAGGTTAGGGCTAGGGTAATGAATACCCTTGCTATATGGAGCTTCCAATGTCTGCTTCCCTCCAGCTGCCTATAAGCTCATTTGGAGTGACACCGAAGTAATGTCAGTGTCAAGGAAAAACAGAGAGAGGCAAACAGATAGTAGGAGAGAATGGGTAAAGATAGGTGGTGGCAAAGAGTTTATGTCCTTTATTTTTGCTGGATAATCCTCTCCAGCAGGATGAGAATTATCCTGCACTTATCCATAATTACTTTTCTCCCTTGGTTTCTGCATCTAGCAGAAGGTGCAGCAAATTCATGCACACAGCATGCATACATTCGCCTGCGATTTCATCTTTGTACTTTCTTTTTCTTTAGACATTTTCCCATAAAATTAAACACTGTGCTTTGTATCAACTGTGTGGTTTTAAATGATTTTACATCTATCCTGGATAAAAAGTTTAGAAGGCGCAGTTCCAGGTATAATTTCAAGAAACATCTATGATAATCTGGACCTAATTTAGTGCAACTTAAAGAAGAGATTGCAGTCAGACTGGTTAAAAGTTTATATCAAGGAAAACCGGTTGATTGCATTGAGTTATCGACTTGCAGGACATGCTCCTACTGGGAGAGCTCGCGGGAACAATTTTCGCTTGCATTTGTCATTGACCCTTTGCAACAAGCAACAGTGGAGAGAAAAAAAAATCCCTTCCAGCAGAAACTTCCAGCAGAACCAGGCTCAGTCTGAGCTACCTTCTGCTGAGGCCAACTAGGGTTCAAGGAGATACTGCAGGTTGAATTGTCTCTCCAAAGTGCATTGAGATGACATGTGTTGTGAGTTGGCACTATATAAATAAACTGAATTGAATTGGATTGTTTCACAGTCCAAACAAACGGATATGGGGTTAACTGGTTACACTAGTTTGTGTGAGTGGGGATTACTGTTTGTGATCCTTTTCTTAGTTTTGTGAAAGAGTGGCAGCCTGTCCAGTGTGGCTGTATGCTGCCCCTTGCTCAATGACTGCTGCAGAGGCACCAGCCCTTCTTGGACCCTTCAAGGATAACTGGGTATTGACAATGGCTTTCCCAGAGATGATTTTGTGCCAACATTAGATTGAAAGTCCAACAAAGAACGCACTAACCAAAAGGCTTTAGTTCTGTCTAAAACAGTCCTCCCTTTTACCTTGAAATTAGGAAGAAAACTTTTCTTACTTGAGTAAAAACCAAAAAATTATTTAAATTCAAAAGATGAGCAGTGTTGGTTCAAGTTAATTGTTTTATTGAGTCTCACCCGAATTGAATTGATTTGAGAACTGTTCTGCATGAAGTCCCAGAGACGAGGGCCAAGTTCATCCCAAGAATCAGCGAGGTCTTTTAACATGGCAAGTGAGTTAAAAGTGCTGTTTGCCTGGAAAAAAAAACAAAAAACACAACAAAGAGATGATATTTAACAAAAATCCAATAAAACCCCCTCCCATTTGCAGAAGCTACTGAGGCTTGCATATATCCAGAGTGAATATAAAAATTCAAGACTAATGCACTAACATCTCTGGAGGAACTTAGAGATAGTTGCCGTGCTGAAGCCCCTTTCCAACACCACCTTTTATACTTTCTTCAACCCCCTCGCCCCTCTGGGATTTGATGTAAATGTGTTTTTTTGCTCCATGACACTTGCAGATGTTTTTTTTTTTTTTTTGTTTCGTAAGAGAGGAGTTGGCTTGAGTAAAGCACCCAGCCTCCAGCTGTGAAGCTGGCAGGTTTTGCACACCCTCATGTAATCGCTGCAGAAAATCCTCCCTTCACATCTAGTTTGTTTTGCCTAAAATTATGCTGATCGCTTGGAAAGAATGTCATGGAATGATAAAACATTCATTAAAAAGGCCTCAAGTCTACATATTCCATTTTCTTTTCTTCTTAGCCTCATTTGTAAAGTGTGACATCTCGGCTTTAACTGAAATTGAAAGCATCCTCTAGTTAGAATTAATTATGCAAGTAACAATATATTCAAATACATTCAGTGACTAAAACTGAATTCCAGCTATATAGAATTTAGCCTGTATATGCATGAGGAAGAAATCAGTTTCATGACATACTTCATTTTTTTTCTAAGCCTACCTCTTTCACCAGGAGGCGAGCAGCAGGTGTATTAGGTGCATAGAGGACCTTTCCTTGCAATAATGGCTTGAGGGTGCTCCAAATAAGGCGCAGAGCAGGTGTGCCCTCCAGGGTGTCGACAAGAATCTGACAAAAGGCATCTGCAAAAGAGAGGAGGTGAGTAGAGAAGTTTTGGAAAGTCAAATCAAAGGCCAAAAGAACATTGTTATACACTAGTTCAACATGTTATAGCCCTGCTGGGTTATCTAGCTTTCAGTTCTGCTATCTGTTCAAAAAAGTATTAAAGAAAATAAGCAATTCTTTTAAATCGGATTATAATGCCGGTATATAACCCATCTAGGGTTTCCTGGTTTTGTATTTCATAATGTCCCTTTATCAGAATCATTAGCAGAGAGAAAATTTTATTCCATGTTAAATTTAAACCCATTTTTGACAAATCCTATGACTTATAATAAAAAAAAAAATATTAGTGTCTCATAACTCTGCAACCTTAAACCTAATAAAGCAAAAAACCTGAATAAAATCTATTATCAAACCAATATTACAAGAGAGAAAATAAAAATAAAAACATCTTATAATAATACCTCTTATTAACCATTTCTTTAAAACAAACTGGTTCCATTTGTAAAATAAACTGTAACTGTCTGCTTTGCTAAATAATTGTTTTCTTTTGAGACTCAAATTTGGTTACCCTTGGAATATGAGTAAGTAAATTTCGGTATTTTTTTTTTTTCAAGCAACAAACAAATTTTGTAAATACAAATAAAAAAAAAGGCAATCCAGAGGGAAAACTTTGAAAAACCGTTTATCAAAAAAGGTTTTGAAAGTAGCTTTACTGCTGTTGTATTTTTTTTTTTCAGATTTTTTTACCTTTTTCTTTCATACTTTCTCTTTTTCAAATGTTGCTTTTTTTATTTACTTGTTATTATATATTTAATATTTAATTTTCTCATTATTCCTCTGTTTCAGAGAAACTATAAGAGACAAAATATGAGAAAAAAATAGTTTTTCCAAAAGCTCTGTATGATTAAGAAGCTTTTAATCTGAATTACTTTCTTTTTTTTTTATTTTATTTCTTAAAAAGTATTCTTTGCTTGCAATATGAATCAAGCACTCTCCAATTATGTGGAACAATTTACCTTCTTAAAACTTATTTTTTTTCTTCGACTTTTATTTGAAGCAGTGTTTCACATTCTGTTTTGTTAATTGATGTTGTTGTCTTTCTAGTAAAGCACTTTGGTGCAGTTTTATACCGGTTTTTAAAGTGCTATATAAATAAATTTGACATTGATATTGAAAAGCAATAATGGAATAAAATTCAGTCAACACTGAAACACCCTAACTGATCCGATCAAATAATTTCTTAAACAGGTCCATTTGATAACATGAATTAGGCTTAAACAATTCTCTATAAGCATCTCATCTTGCCCTGATCCAAATAAATATTTAAGAACAGGTGAGAAAGGCCATCTATTATAAAAATAATAATGCCATTGTAAGGCTTTGAGGCTGTAACATTGAGAGCAATTATGAGCAAATGGAAAGACATAAAACAGTGGCTATCGTTCCAAGGAGTGACCTGTCTAAAAATGTTTGTATACCTCTATATGTATATTCAAATATATATATGCACTGCTCAGAAATTAGAAGGAACACTCAAATAAAATATATTGATCTTAATAAATTTAATATTTTCATTTAATAATTTTTTATGTACAAAGCTGATGGTGTTAAAAACAGAATTACGCAAAGATCATCAATGGAAATCAAATTTATTACCAATGGAAGCCTGGATTTGGAGTCACACACAGTTAAGCTGTAAAAACACAGTACCGACTGATCCAACTTTGATGTAATGTCCTTAAAATATGAGTCTAAATTTGCTGCTTGGTAGCGGTCTGTGTTCTCTGATTGCTTTACTTGTAGATTTTTGGATTATGGGGGGAAGTGTAAATAAAAACTAAGAAATCTAACTGCTTTAAAGAGTATGACAAGAGAAATAATTTGAATGACGTGGAAAAATTGATCCAATCAGAGCACTTCAGAACAAATGTCTTTCATCAAACTGTAGCCTTTATTAGCGGCACTTGTCCTTGTTTATAGATTATTTTTGCTAAAACTTTACAACTACTCTGAAACAGGAGGAATTGGAAAAAAGGTAAGACAACTTTTAGTTTGCATAACTAACAACAATTTCACTAAATGAAATGGTCTTGAGCACTTAGCTGATCAACACATATTCTTTAAAAAGGGTTACAATTGCAGGTTTAAAAGATCAGAAACAAGTAGGCTATAATTAGCTGAAAATTTAATTATTTTCTTTCTTTTAAAATACATATAAAAAGACCTCAATGAGTTATTGATGTAATAATATACTCCCTTTTTGCTCATTCATGGGGACAACCCATCTGATAGGTGCATTGATAAACCATCTTCGAACTTTATAGTTATAGTGGAGGATCTTTGCGAGATTTTGAAAAGAAAGTTTTAAAAAAAGCACATGCACAACCCTGTACCCGCTCCCGAGAGGGAACGCCTATTAAACGGGTGCGAGTGCGTGCACAAGCCCATTTCTCCTCGTGCACGCTCTGTTTAAAAGTTTCTGTTTGCATCACTCATACAAGCAAACTTTCCTAAAGATTTGGAGTTTTTCCACGATGCCAGACTCACCTAGCCTGGGTGCCATTCCGAACTTAGTCCCGCCCACAACGTTTAAGGCCGGGAAGTTCGGTCTTGCATTGCTCAATAGTAGCGCGAGTATGCTAGCACAATATCTGGCGGGCCAATCAAATTGTCAGGGCGGGCTTTATACGATGATGGACAGATGATCAAGAGTAACGTAATCAACCACGTCACCAAAGCGCGCTTGGGTGACAACAACAATGGCTGCCGCTGGAGAGTTGAGGTGAGTAGATTCTGCTATTAGGTCTGTTCTAGAAGATATTGACAGCAAATTAATTTTAAAAGAGGAACAGAGAAACGCGATCAAGGCTCACCTTCTTATTCTAGGCGTGCAACTGCACGCTTTGATTTTTGTTGACAACAACTATGCGTCGCTTAACATACGTCACGCACTCCGTTGCTCTTATTGGTTGTAGGTCTATCCAATTGAGTGCAGAGGCATTTTTTTTCCTGGTTCGTTCGAAACACGCCCCATAATCACAGCTCTATGGAGCAGTATCAGACTCATATTCTGACTAGAATTGAGTAGGACTACGTCAGGCTAAGACTCACCACCAATAAGGGAAAATGGGGACGAGCACGTAGGACGGCCTTACGTAAACATATCACCAGAATGATAGACAATTAGGAGGACCACTTATTTTGATGATCCACTCGGAAAAAGAACATCCTTCACCATACCTTTAAGCCAATCAGATTTAAAATGGCAAAACATTGATTTTTGTTTTACGATTCTAGCCTTGATAAATTATTTCAATATCAAGATAAATCTAATGAAAGTTTTGGTTGTTTTTTGAGATATAAATGACTTCTCAGTTTTTGGATTACATCATTTTTTATTTTGTAAATTTACACAAATTTTTTTGTGTGTCTGTGAATTTAAGTCTTTGTAAAATATAGTTGTCGCTTTTAACATTTTCTTTTTTGCACGTAAAAAGTCAAAATTGTATAAAATAGCTCAATAAAGTGGACAATAAATCAGTTACAACTTCACCAGTAATGGAACAAGACAGGTGCAGATGATGCATATACCGAAAAAGAACATTTATTGCACTGAAATAAGGACAGACTGAAGTAAATACAACTCGAGGATCCAGACCTGACATAAAGAAAATGTTCTATCAACTGGGTGAAAACACAACCTATATGCTCAGCAGCAGCACATTCATTATTAATTTAACTTATCTGCCAACCTGAAGTTTGCCAGGTTACGAGAGTGCTGCAAGTTACATGAGGTCCTGTGCTGTGAGCAAAAGCACCTGGAGAACAGAGAATTCTTGTTCTTTGAGTTTTATTTGGCTTGTTTTGAATCTAAATGAGTTTTTCTTGAAGTGTGGTACTTTATCAAGCAAATGATCAATGCGGTTTGTCATCTGCCATTCAATAGAGGCACTGTCTGTCTCTATGTTTCCGACATTTGTCACTCCATGTCTCTACTTGTCTCATTTTTTTCCATCACGTTGAAGTACACCAAACCCCTCTCTCCTCCCATTTCGCCAGGCCAGTCATCTCTCCCATCAGAGAGAGTTTAGAGGCCATTTTCAGTGCAATTAAATGTTAGCCCTTCTGCCTGCTGGTCATCTTTCCCAGATGCTCCAGGGAGGTCAGCGCATATACAGCTAATAGCCTCCCTCTAGCACAGGTCCCGCCACCTGTTCTCTTTGCAGACTGCAGTGATGCACTTTCAAAACGAGCAATGTGCATTAAACTCAGCTTAGCAACCGTCTGTTCATCACAATATTAGGTTTGATTGGGAAAAAGTAACTCCACTGGGAAAATGTCCTTTATGAGCTTAAAGTGATTTCAAAAAAGTAAATACATAAAACAATGTAGTCTGGGAACGTGTAACATGGCAGAAAAGGATTAGGATTTCGGATATGGTTTGTCAGATTCTGGGCTAGATAAAAAGACAAAGATATGGCTGAGGGAGATAAAGGGACAGTAAATACATTAAACATTATGTGACGAATGCCTTATTATACTACGAACACACATACTCTGTTAAGATGGAATTTTCAACTGTTTGTGGATATTAACATCTCTCACGGTCCACAATAATTTGTTGCATACCACAACTGGTGTGGTTTAATTGTCAATAGAGTTCAGCAGGACAGTTTGATATAGTCCAAAAGGGCAAAAACAGAGTTTGCGGATAAGAGAGGCTGGAATGCGAGAGCATGTGGAGGGGCGGGTTCAACACAAACAGCAAGCCAATGACACCACTATGTGGGGAAGTTGCATACATAGCCGTTTATAACTTTATCAAAAACTGTTCATGCCACCAGAGACGGACAGTGATTTCTTTCCTGGATTTTTTCCAAACTCTTTTCATTACTGGTGATATTAATTTTTTTTAATCAGAGGATGTCTCTAGCTGTTTACATTTTGTTTTGTCTACAACCCTCACCAGCTCGTGATGTTTTCCGTGCAGATCTGTACGCGTGATTACAAAATATTCTTGCGTGCTTCATATGGAAATTCTGTTCACACAGAGGGGCGTTGAAGCCCCAAATGATGTCATTCAACCGCACGGACCTCGCCGATGCGTCAAGCATAAACTAAGCTTAATTACTTATTGATGCTGCTATCCCTGAGCCTCCTTGTCTGCCAGGGAGGGGGGGACAGGAACATGTATCAGGCCTCACCACTTATCAATAGGCGCCAAGCGCAACACTGGTGGCTGAATGTCACGGGGGCAGAAGGGGTACATGCAATTAAAGTAACGATAGTCGATTTTGGATTTAAAGTCATGGTATGGGAAGAATTTTTAGTTGTATTTTTTATGAATTTATTTTTTCAAACAATTTCTGATGCAGGTTAGGAACACAAACTGTAGCTGGCACATTTTGCAACTGAAGTCAATAATCATATTTCTGATATTAATTTGAAGAAAAGATATCAAGAAAAAATCATTTTGAAAATTCCTCTTAGCCAACTGTTTAGATGGCTTAGGGTTTGACTAAATGTGGCTGCATTTACATTTTACTGTGTAGGAAGGGCTGCAACTGATTATTTTGCTAATTGGTTAATCATTATCTATTATTTTCGATCAACTAATCAGATAGCCAAAGGCTGCTTAAGGGAGATTTTTAACTAAATTAAACCCAGTAAAACTAAAACGTTTCCACTTCAGGAGTTCTGGATGGAGCATATTGACAGACACAAACATTTTTTTTTGGTTTGTTTGTTGTTGTTTTTTACCTTAAATGCAAAATGTTTCCATATTTTTTTTTACAGTTTTGATATAATTACTGCTCTAAGTCCGTTGCTTTGTCAGCTAAAGGCATTTTTTACAGTCTCTACACACCAGTAAATGATTAATCAGTTACTATATTAGTTGACAATTATTTCAATAAATGATTAATCATGATTAATCTGACTAATTGTTTCAGCCCTAAATGTAGGTGACAAAAGATGAAGAAAAAGAACTTCTGTTCTTAGTACATCAAGACTGAGTAAAAATGCTGTCAACACCAACACAAGACCAAGGACCTAAAATTATTGACTGGAGATCCAGTCCTGAGCCCAATCTCAAGTACTGCAACACTACCAGGGCTGTATCTTGCAAGGCATGTGGACTCATTAAAACTTTGTTACGATTGCAATATTCCTTCAACATAATTTCCTTTCAAGAGCATGAACAACCATGAGTTTGTGACCTTAAGCTCCAGCACACTTGGCTTGTGGTGTTGGACAAGCATCTAAAGCACATCAGCAAGGACCCCTTTGAACAACTGGAATCAAAATCAAGGCTCATGCTGTATCCAGCTTAAAGTCAGAACTTAGTTGAAATGTAAACCCTCTCAAATTTTAAAGAGTTGTTCACCTCTATACAGCAGGACTAATTAGCATGACTTTATCAGACTATTTTCAAGCACAGATAAATGACTGATTTAGCCTTGACACCATTCACCTATACTTGAAAGTCATGTTTTAAGTATGAAAGTTTAAAAGGATGTAGTTCTTAATTTACCTCCATTGAAAGATTATGGACTGATACATTATTAGAAACAACAAGATACAAATATAAAGGAAGCACCAGGAGAATCCCGTGTGTGGGTAAAGGTTAACAACCTGGGGTTAGTATCTTGGGTTAGTATCTGCTTCAGAGGCTCCTGTAGATGTTAAAAGAAAAGATTAGGTAAGGTAGTTTTGTTTGGATTGCATTTGATTATATCTGGTTCATAATCTAAAGTACTTACACAGAACAAGTATCAACTGTATTTTTTTAATGAGCAGGGCTTGTTTAAAACTCAGTTGGAGATTAATGGACATTTATTTGTTTGTAGAAACAAATGTAGAATGAATTTTAATCGTATCATTTTAAACAGTTTTCATTTGCATGAAACTTAATTTCTAATTTTAATCAAGACAAGATATGAACAACTGAGACCTTGAGTGGATAACTCTATAAATGGATCTAAATACTGCTAAAATACCACCCCGCTGTCATAAAACCACCGTTTTTATCATGTTTTTCTTGACTCATTTTTTTTTACCCCATTTACCTCAAGTTTTCTTTAAATTATATCTACTTTTTAGAGTCCTACTTGACTTTGAGAAGTAAGTCTACTTTTATAAAGTTAGAGATGCCTCTTTAGCAGACTGCAGTGCATGAAAAGTTCAGGGTTGAGAGAAGGCTGTATGCAAAATATAAAAACAAAATATAGCCAGTCTCAAATTAACCAGAATCCCCATTACTTTAGTCTGTTGCTTATAAATTAGGAATCTGAACGTTTGTTTATTGTTGCGACAGTGGCGTTTAACCTGAAACTGGAGGATTTTCGGTTCATGCCCTGGCTCCAGCTTTCAATATTATTGTGTCCTTGGGCAAGACATTTCACCTACATTGTCTACTGATGGTCGTCAGTGGGCCTGATGGCGCCAGTGTAGGGCAGCCTTGCTTCTGTCAGTGAGTCCAAGGGCAGCTTAGGCTACAATGTAGCTTGCCACTATCAATGTGTGTGAGTGAATGTCTGAATGACTGTATGTAGTGTAAAGCGCTTACTGTAGGTCAATTCTCCTGACTTGGAAAAAGTGCTATATAAGTGCCATTTACCATTTTTATCATTTACACTATATTTCTTGTTTATTATTTTTAAGGGGTCTTCCATTTAGCTTTCTAGTTTAATATTGAGTCCTTACACTCAGTTATCGTTGTGTCATTTCTCAACATTCTGCTTCTGCTATCTTGTTTGCAGAATGGCTAAAGGAACAGTGGGACTCTTGGTACCCACCTGGCATGGAGGGTACCAAGAGTTTAATGGAAGAGGACATTTTTTTAAAAGTAACTGAAAAGTATGTACATCACAACTGAACAGAATAATTTCCAGACTGAAGAGTAATCAAAAAATAGTGTAAAATATTGTAGCCTGCACATGTAGGCCTAAGGACAGTGTTATAATACATCTCCAACAGATTGACTGATCGACTACAAAAGTATTTTCCTCCTGATCTTATAAATGTATGCTGATAATCAAAGTGAGAGACAGCTTTGCTCCACAATAAAGTGAGAATAAAGATGACAGTGACAAATGCTTTGCAGCTTAATATGAATCACCTTTGCGTCTTGGGAAAGATAAATCATTTTTGGATATTTTCTGAGCAGAAGGGAGCATCAGATTACAGAGGTTACATATTCTTCAAGTCTCTGTGGTTCTTTTTTGACATTAGAAAATGAGTTTATTACAGAACAGATGCTGAAACAAGAACAAACAACATGCTGGTCTATATACTACAGTAGGTTAAGCCACAGTGAAATAATTGCTTGGGGCCTTATGCCAGCCCCTCAACTTACCTGACAAATTTAATCAATTTGAGTTGTACCCTAGAGAGGGCCTAACTTGAGTACCTTGGTAAAACACTGCTGTCAAACACATGCACACACACAAGTGTGTATTTATAACCAAATTAAGACATTGTATTAAACTTCAGTTTATGACAATGTCTCAATTTGTGCCTAACCATGACCATTACATTAACCTTAACCTCAATTGTACTCTTTAGCCCTAAACCTAACAGTAGTGCATGACTACAGCAGCACTGGGCTTTAGTGTGTCGTCAAGTAAAGACATTCTAATAATGGCAATACTTCTGAAACTAATGAAAGAAGACATATTCCTTCCAAAATAAAAAGTAATTCTCTGTCCCATAGCAGTTCAACGCCCTAACAAGCTTGAATGAATGGTAATAATTTTATTCTCTCATAAGAGATGAGATAGGTGAACCTCTCTCTCTGATGCTTACTCATGTTAGACAGGAGCTCTCACTGCAAACATTTATCATAGCAGATAGATATATAGATAGAACGTCAGTAAAAGAGTGGGCAAAGGAGGCTGGGCTAATGCTTAGACAGCCAGCAATATAACATAGGTTTTATATAAAATATAGTTGTTCTTTGGACTGATGTGACAAAAAAACGAATATGAGGGAATACTTTACTGAGATGTGTAATTGCGTGCATGTACTTTAGAGAAATGTGCTTGTTTTTGGACATTTTTCTTTCAACTAAATACGTAAATGTGGATAATGGTTTGATTTTTATTTATTTATTTTTTTTTAGACTTCAGTACCACAATAAACGAAAACATTTTTTTGACCCATATTTACTAGGGGTGCCTAGTGGTGTCAGACATTATTGACACCTGAAGCCATTCTATCTATATATAGATAATAGTGCCAAAAATCTTCAAGTGTACATAAGTGCAAATAATGTTGGTACCTCTCTCTTAATGAAGGAAAAAGCCATAATGATCTCAATCTAAATGAAATCTGTTTAAATTTGAGTGTGGTACACGCCATGTCACCAAACAGCACAGTGACTACCAATTACCCTATATACCCACTGACTGATAACAATAATGTCACCTGCAATACTAAATAGTTGACACACCTTCATTTGGCTTGTCCCTTTGGTCACATTATTTTCATTCTTTTCTAGAGGAACCATCATTTTGGTCCAGGCCTTTTTCATTGTTTAATATTCCAAAATAATTCTGTAGAAGTATGGTTAAAGAAGTCACGTGACATTTCTTCTTTTTTTTTCAGGACTTTCTATTGATTACTTTTGTCAGAAGTTATTTCTGTGACCATTGTCAGATTTTATTTGATTAAATAAGGGGTACCAGCAAATTTGTCCATATATGGAAGAGCTGAAAAATGTTTAAATTAAATATAGTTCAATTTCTCTTACTGTGTATAAGAAATGCAAAACTATTATTTACAATTAAATGAAAAGGAGATTTCGCTGATTCATTGGGAAAATCCCAAGTTCTGGTTTAGAGGTCCTCAGAGTGCACTTTTAGACCTACAAGAGAAACATAATTGGCCATTATGCAGACATACTGCATATCCCAGATCCATTTACATAGACCAACACAATGAAATGCTACAGCAGATCTGAAAAAGCCATTAGGATGCTAACTAAGATGTTACTGCTTATTATGTAAGGAGGGTGCACTGTCTTTGCTAATTTGCACTGGCATGAGCATGCATTCTCTCTCCATAGGGTGACTTTATTCCCAAGGAATAGCAGCTTCTTATTAAAATCTAATTTTGTGCCGTTTTCTCCAAAGAACAAGTATTTAATGAAACAGGACTACGGGGTCTCTAATGAGCACAGGGCTATACCATATTTCACTGTGCATATATAAGGTTCAGAGCTTTTATGAAACAAACACCTTCAGTTATTCTCAAAGCTACTCTCAAACATATCACACCATAAAACAGAGTTATGTTTTCATGGATGGAACTTTTTCTCCTAAAAAAAATTT
>NW_015150755.1:62044-65383 GCF_000732505.1 Cyprinodon variegatus
AAGCAGTATTGACTGCACACTTTTAGGGGGGGAAAACTATGTAAAAGTGGTAGCAATCTAACTCTTTCTGAAATTCTAACTGCTTAAACTTCCATGATACATTCAAAACTGCATATGTTAAAAATGCTATAAACTTGGTTTAGAAAATGCATTGCTCTCATAAGCAACAAGTGTTTCTTAATATTTAAACAGCTCTTATTGCTAATTTGAGCATCTCCTACTGCATAGAGGTCATCTTGGTAATGCTGAACACAAGGCTCTGTTTGGTATGGTGCTGAACAGAGACCCAGTAGTCTACACGGTAAAAGCCGTTGCGTTCATCCAGGTAATTCAGGGGGAAAAAAGTAAAACAAAAAAATAAAAAAAAAGGGCAAGCAATGGAAAATGAAGAAATGTGTTTGGAGCTACTTGTGTGACCGGAATTTTTGTACACCTGTACTTCGTTCAAGCAAACGTAATACATAATCATATTATCGCACCACAGTACAGTTGTTTTCAGACATCAACTAGTGTGCACTAGAGCTGCAAATACCGATTATTTTGCTTATAGATTAACCTGTCGATTATCTTTCATCATCGGATTGCAAAAGGTTCTTTTTTACAAAATGAAACCAGGTAAAACTATAATTTTTCCTCTTGAGAAGTTCTGGATAGAGCATATTGACATGTAAAAAAGTTATTTTTATCATAAAAAAATGTTTACATATTGTTTTACAATTTTGCTGTAAATGCTGCTCAAGGTGGGTTGTTCTGTCAGCTAAAGGCATGTTTTAGAATCTGTGTATTCCAGTTAATGATTATTCGATTACTCAATTAGTTGACGATTATTTCAATAATCGATTATTCCGTGTCATGATCTTGGTGTTGATGTGGAGCCTTTCTGGAGAATTCTCTAAGAATGATTGGAGTTTTCTGATTGCCTGATCCTGACCCCTTCTGCCTTTGGACCACTGAGCTTGCCTGTTCTCATTCTCATCTGTTTTCCTGACTTGTCTTTGGTCTCCTGATGGATTCTGCCTGTTTACCGACCTTGGAACTGATTCTTGACACCGCCCTGGATTTCCCTTCGGCACCTCTTCCGACATCTGATCTCCTGGCTCTGAATCCTGAGCACGTCGTCCACACCGGCTTTGGCTTTGCCCTCTGAATTACAGTACCTTCTTTCATCTGTTTGGATCTGATTTCCTGCCTGTCCTCCGACCTCTGGGGCTTTAACATCTGGGACTTTCTGGGCAGCGTTTGCTGCTTCTTGTTGGAGGCACACCGGCTGGAACCTACCTCTTACTCTCGGCATGGACTGAACTTTAAGACTAGGTTAGTGACTCACACGTTCATAATCTTCCTCCGCCAGATTGACATTGTCACTAACCTGTGTTCTCTTTCTGCAGTGGTTCCTGTCTTAGACGCTCTTGTTGTTCACCACAGATCTGTTGCTTTTGATAAACGCTTTTTTTGAGATATCAAACTGTCTGTTTGCTTTGAAAACTGGGTCCTCTGTTCTGAGCCTTGACAATTCGATTAATTGTTTCAGCCCTAGTGTACACCAGAGTTCGGCTAGAGCTAAACTGAGAGCAACTCTTCAGGCTGCACTAATTTGGTGAGTATTAGAGTCATTTTTTGCTTTCATTCTGAACCAAAGGGGATCAAATTTAGATAATTCTAAATTTAAATCAAACTAAAGCTGCAGTTGTGAAAATATCCTTATTCTGCTGTCTTGTTTTTTTTTTTTGTGAAACAGCCCTCTGGTAACCATTGGAATCCAGACTTAATCATCTCATAGCAAACTACATAATGTATGGACACAACGCTTAAAATTAGTTGTAGAATATAGTTATTAATATAATAGCAGAATGCAGTTATTTTTAAAATACCACAAAATGCAAATTCAGACTTAAATCTGAAGAGATGTTGTGGACCATCTGTCCTCTGTGGGAAATTTTGAAAGCCATATGTCTAGTTTAAGCATGCTATATATCTGCACCATGTGTTTCTGGCCCAGCCACACTACCTCCTCTTCCACTTGGGAGAATCTGATGGGAAATTTCTTTTGTATTAACGAAACATCATCATGTCAGTTTCAGGAGCAAACAGCTTTTAAATGGAATGAAGATAGTTGATTGGATTGGCTGCAGCAGATGCCAGCCACTGACTCAATATACAAGGATGTATTCCCAATCAAGGCCAGTTTCTGAGCTACTGCAAAGGTGCCAACTGTGTCACAGGTGTCCGCTCCTGGATGTGCATAAGTGGCCGCATCCTGTGTAACCTACACAGCTGGCAGCACTGTGAAACCATGGCCTGCTAATTCATCTTCTCTTCCCCATCAGCATGGTGAGAGAGAAAGCAAACAGGAAACGCAAGAGGTTTCCTTCAATCTGTCTGAACTGTGTAATTGCTGAAATATAATTACTTTGAGTGTTTGTCTCTTCAACAACTTCCCCAACCTGGGAAATTGTCCATTTCTAGTGCAGGGCATGATTAAATTCTGAGTATTTTCACATTTCTTACCAAAACAGCCTCAGATTCTCATAAAGAAAAAAGATAAAACACAAGCTTTATAAGTGCTCAGGGATATTCTGCCATCCATGATAATCCTGTGTAATTCCCAGCAATTTCCCACTTTCAAAATGCAGCACAATTAAAATCAGTGTGTGACAGTAATGCGGCGAATCAGACCCTGTGACATTCAACATTAAGCATCACAGGTTTCTGATTTCTCCTCCTTTTGCTGGATGTTAATATAACATTTTCTACAGGTTTACAGCTGTAAAACAAATGACAGCATGTCATGAAGAAGTTGCATCCCTATGGCACCTACCAGAATTGTTGCCCGTGCTGGAACTTGACATACTGTTAGCCATCTGTGTAGGTGAAGGCAAACTGAAGGTCATGTTGGTAAAGTTGTTGTTAGGCTGCTGTTCACACAGCAGCATATTGATGCTTCCAAACATGTCCTCTTGAAAATTCAGGGACTCAATAGCCTTAAAGTTCATGGAGTTTCTCAGCCTGATTACCTGGGTTATACAATAGTTACAACAAAATAGTTAATTTTCATCTTTGTCATCTGGGTAATATTAAGATTCTTCACAAATGTGAGTTTTGTCAGCACCAACATTTTCGATCAATGGTAATGTATCTCTGGTGGTTTTCGTCAGTAGTGACTCTGTGTCGACTGAGTTCTGGTCCAGAGCAGAAGGGAGCTTGAACAATAAAGAAGCCACAAAGAAAATTAGTATAATCAACAAACAAATAGCACAAATCAGGTCACTAAACCAATTTTTATATATATATATATATATATATATATATATATATATATATATATATATATATATATAT
>NW_015150755.1:65395-70451 GCF_000732505.1 Cyprinodon variegatus
ATATATATATATATATTCTTATGTCACAAATTGGGAGGCACATTTTAAAGTTGAAAGAAAATTACTTTCTTTCTTTCTTTTACAGGTAAAAAAAAATATTCAGCCCCTTTACTCTGACAGCTCTTAATAAAATTCACTGCCACTTCCAATCTTCAAAAGTTGCCCGATGTATTAAAGTTGACATGTGGGTAATTTTTTTCTGTCCTTGTTTTGTTCAATAATAGTGAAACAGCATTATGGTCACACAGCAGGCAGCTCGCGGGGAAAGTTGTGAAGAAGTTCAAAGCATGATTAGGTTTCATACTACTTTAATAGAGGAGGTAAAATGGAAACTTGATGTAAACTAGCATTTTAGGAGACACACTTACCTAGTACCATTTAGACTTGTTGATTGAAAAAATATTTTTAATTGAACAGTTATCTGCCAGAGCAGCATTTGGATAATATAAACAAAACTGCACATAAGAGTATCTAAAAACTTTTAATAACTGCTTACAAACTGACCCAATCATGGCTTGGATGGCACTTAGTGAGATGATAAAAACTTGGATCATTGTTTCTTAATCAAATCCTATTTTATGTGTCTGCTTTGTTCCTCGATCTGTTATGTATGAGTATGAACAAAATCGGTGCATCACCACTAATTAGAGAAGAACAGTATGAACACAATATGAGAAAAATTTAGTTTTCAGCTAGACACTCGCTGTTAAAAAGGGTAAAGACATGAAACAAGCCATGAAGCTGAATCATCATGCATGTATCTGGTTACAGATTCTTCTGTTTCTATAAAATACTTCTAGTGAAAGCTAACTAAGGGATATTTCCCTTTCTTTATATAACAAACATACTATAGTCATATTAAACCCAATAATGTAAGATTTTAAGCACATGGCTTTGGGGGACACCTAGGGCATCATACATGCAAGAATGAAAACTGATTAAGAAGTTTAAAACAGTAAGTATCAACTGAAGGAGGTTGTTAAGGTGAGGGCTGCAAATCTCCAAGGATTATTATTGAAAAACTGCTGTAACTTTTTCATTATAAGATTATTCTTTAACAAAGATATATAATTTTAAGGCTATGTTGCTGTATTGCTGGAATATATCAATAAATATAGAAAATACAAGCTTTTTATGTCTACTTACATTATTAAAGGTATAATAATAACCTTAGTCTCTGTATTATTTGAGGAAAATTGTACTGTAAACTCTTACTACTTCCTGTTACTTTCTGAAAGACCTTTAGCATGAATATGTGTGAATAAGGTCTGAGGAAATAAATTGTATGCCCTTTTAAACCGCTGTCACTTCATACATCAAGTGTCATTGGTAGCATTTACCGTATTTAAAGTGCTTGTTTTGTCTTTGGTGTTATTACTCAATTCAGACAGAACATGAAAGAGAATTTAAAAAAACAAAATCATTGACTGAAGATGTCATGTCTGGACATTGTTATGTTCCACAATTTTCTTTGAGCTTTCAGTAAGTTCATTTACATTGAATCATGACAGTGAAGGATTTTTAATTAGATCTTGGTCTTGGATTAATTGTGACATTTTAAATCCAAAGTCAGTCTTCAACATTCACTCCACAATTTAAAACCTTTCCCTAGATTAAGGGACCTGACTTAAAAATATTGGTCAATTTCACCAAGCCTCTGCTTAGTTTATCAGAGACATGCTGTGTTGAGTGTTGTGTTAGAACTGGGACACATTTGGAACATGCAGGACACCAAGCCCATTGGGACTGGAGATGGACACTCCTGATTTGAACCATTTATTTGTAGCTTTGGTTGTATGTTTAGTATCAGAGAGATTTTCTGACAGGACTATCCTGTATTTAAATCAGCCCATTACCCATCTGTTCTTGCTCTAGTTGATTCCTGGTCCTAACTGAAGGAAAACAACGCCACTGCGTAAAAGCAGCATTTCCACTGTCATATTTTAAAGTGGGGATGCTACGATTGGCTACTTTTTGAATATAGGCCACAGTGCACAACATAGGTCTCAATATGCAACACATCTTCTTCCAGTCTACGTTGTTTCGAGTTTTGGAAAAAATAAAAAATGAATAAATGTGTAGCTCTCTTTTAAGATGTGATTTTTTTTTCTGACATTATTCCTAAAAGATGAAATGTATAAGATGCAGGACTCAAGGTAATCCTACTTACAAACAGACCAAATCATGCATTGAACTGTGCTTAATGAGCTGGTCAAAATGTGGATTATTGTTTTCTAATCAAATCCTGGTTTTTGTTTCTCCTTGACCTGTCTGCTGTATTCCTTGGTGTTAAAAGTTGTGTATCTACCTCACACCGGACCCATTTCGAGGTGCTTTGGTACATAAAATCCAAATAAAACCCATCAATGTTTAGCTGTCTTGCTAATTCTGGCATATTTACATTGATGCTTTAAGATGACATGTTGATAAATGTGCAGTTTCCTATTTCAAATAAATAAATAAATAAATAAGAATAAATAAATGTTTATATTCATAACATAAGAAAATGGGAAAAAAAATGTCTGTCTGTCTATCTTTCTATCTGTATACTTTACTTTTTTTAATCATCAGCCTTTATTATTTAATGAAAACCCTCCACACAAAAGTGAGAAAACCTCATCAACTTCAGTTTATCGAGTCTGACTCCTTTTCTTGTCTTTTTCTTTGTGCTGTTGCTGTTATCACAATCACTCACCAATGTCAAGCTTTAAGTGTGAAAGCACTGATGTTCTTTTCCATCTATCTGCTTGAGGCGCTCAAGAGCTTTTCCACCATATCTTGCCTGGTCCCTCCTTTTTTCTATGCCTGAAAACGCCTGTGGGCTTAAATTGTTCAAAAAGCTTTCCCCTTCGAACTCCTGGCCTTATCACTTATTTATTGAATTTTCTGTCCCATATATTTTGTCTCAAATATAAAGTCAAAGAAAAGTGCAGCCTTTCATTATTTCTAAAGAAACCTGAAACAAATATTTAAAATAATAGAGAAAAACATTCGCTGTAATGAATAACTCCTTCATAGCTGCACACAGTACATTGAATAAAAGGAAAACATTAATTAATACCTATAAGATATACTGAAGCATTAAGTTGCTGATAGGCAGTTGGTACTGATTTTAGATGTAAAGTATTCAATATTTCTTCCTCCCTTCTTTAATTCACAGCAGTTTAAATTATTCAGAAAGACTTATACATTGAAGTTTTCATTACAAACAACTACCATACAAACATACATTAACAATATAAACTATTTTCACATATGATAACAAAATTCTATGTATTCTGGGGATTTGATGTTAATGAGCAACACAAAGTAGCTCATATGGTACATAAAGTAGAATGAAAATTATCCGTTCAGTTGTTCCGTGGGAAAAAAAATAAAAAATTCCTGCGTGGCATCAAATGGGAGCTTGCATGCTAATTCCGAAATGTTTTATTTAACCCCTTTTGCTTCAGTTACATTTTTGAGGTTTTGTTTGTTGTAAGAAGTGCTGGAAATTATTGGTCTTAGACCAGAGCAGGATCTCATGTCTTGGCTCATGAAAACCAGCTTTTCCAAATAATTCATAAAAGCTTTTTCTTGCTGAAATAAATGTACTGCTAAAAATAGAGTAAAAGTGGGTTTTAAAATGCTTTACTAATGTAGAAAATACATGTTATATAAAATACTGATTCTGTTTATTGCTTATTGTTATGTTACATATAACTTTACACAGAACCTGTAGAAAAATGTCGAATGTGTTTGGTAAGCAGTTCTGCAAGTGTGAAGATCTATTCCACTGCTTTACAGCCAAGACAAAAATAAGCACTATTCCCTCTTAAGCCAAACTTAAATTATCAGAACCTTCCCTTGAACATGCTTCATCCTGTTTCTTAACAATCATGACCACATTATAAGTCTTATGTTCCACCTGTATGATTCCTGTCTCCTGTCGGTCTCTCTGCCATGTCCATAGCCTTTAGCATCTCAGACCATATCACATCCAGACTTTCCATCCTGTCACTTGGTAGCTTTTTTAACTACCTTAGCAACTCTGTCAGGATAAAGTAACCACCACTACCAAAATCTTCAGAGTTTGCCACATCCAGAAAGGACATAACACAGTCTACAGTTTTCATGATCTTGATGCTGGTGACTGGGTTAATTACTAACTCCATTCACCTGTCTAACTCTGGCCAGTTTCCCATTACTGCATCTAATCCACCTGCTCCTGCCTCTAATTTCAGTCATTTCTATCCAGTCATCAGTGCCCAATTATTCTTGTTCTCTCTAGCCAGTGGTGAGAGTGTTTTAGAGTAACTTAGTGTTTCTGATTTCCTGATCCTGACCCATTTGCCTCTCACTTAGTCTGCCTGTTCTGAGCCGTCTGCCTGACCTGGCTTCGGTCACCTGTATGTTCTCCGGGGCTGCAGCATCTGGGGCACTCTGGGCGGCACCCACATATCTTGCTGGCAGCCCATCAGCTGGATCCTACTTTGTTCTCTGTCTATGGACTGAAATTCTAGACCTGGTTGGTGACTCGCATTCATAATATTCCTCAGTTAGTTTTGCGTGGTCACTAACCTGTGTTTTCCTCTCTCCAGAGTTTCTCTCTTAGACCCAATAGCCGCTGCTACTGCAGATCTGCAGCCTGTCATTTTAATTAACGCTTTTTGAATTATCCCACTGTCTGTCTTGTCTGAACATTGGGTCCTTTGTTATTAGGGGTGTAAATAATAATCGTTTTGTATCGATGCATCGATCCAACAGCCGACGATCCGATGCATCGACCCGTCCGCAAGAGAATCGATTCATGTTTTTTTTTTGTTCCAGGTGGAAAAAGGGTCCCAGCTTTCTCGTGCACCTCGCTCTTCTAGCGGGTCAAACTTCACGAGTTGTTTTCTGCAATTTCGGTCATAAAAACAAAACAGGCCAGCCTCCTGTCTGTGGCACTGTTTGCGGTTAGCTACGATTTGGGAGAGGAGCAGCGGAGCGTCTCTCAAGGGGGCGGGGATGTCTGGAGTCGAGGTATTGCATTGCACTCATTGCACTGATTATGTGCAATATTTTTTGATGCAAC
>NW_015150755.1:70759-72371 GCF_000732505.1 Cyprinodon variegatus
TCAGGAAATCGATACTGAATTGAATCGCCATGATGGATGTGATTTACACCCCTATTTGTTATGAGTCATGACAACAGTAGTCACACCATGTACAGAGATCCATGTCTAAAAAATTGTGGAATGGTCTCTATTTCCCCTTTTTAAATTTTTGAAAGGTTTTCCAAAGCTTTCTTAAGGCAAAACACAGATCTTGCCTTATGCATAATCCAATCTGATTCCTCAAACCCCTCTGGACTGGCTTTTATGAGTAAAGGGCGGAGGGGAAATCCAGATGCATACTTCTTTATTAAGCGTTTCAAGAACCAGGTCATTTGGGTAATATAAACATAAGTCCTCTTTAAAATTATCTGCCTCACTGTTTGTATCAGATATAAAACCCATAAAAATAGCCTCATGCTTTAATGTACCAATATCTGAACAAGCTGTAGTATGAAGAAATCTGTTAAGAGCATTACATCAGTTGGCAGAAAATAAGCCAGGAGCAGGAGAAATAAAATGAAATTAAGTAAAGGGCATTTTTTAAAAACTTCTATTCCCTCTGACACTGATACAGGTGTGCTTCAAGGTTTACATACCCTTTCATTAAAGATAGAAAAAGTCAGCTGCTGGTAAAAAAAAAGTGATATTGATTTTAAATATATGTACATACACACACATGTCTCTATATGAATAAATAAAACAGGTAAACAAGCCTGATGGAGCTTCTGAACTAACATTTTCTTGAGCAAAACTTTGAGATAATAATCACTGAAATCAGGTATTTTCTATGATGTTCAGGAAATGTTCAGTCAGATTTCTGCACCTGTTGACAGGTATATTGGTTCACTGTTCATGAGCACGGTACTTTAATTTGTCTGGGACAGTTTTTTTTTTTTTTTAGAATTAGAATTTTAAACAAAAATTCAAAATCAATATTTTATTTAATAAATTATCAGTTAGCAATGTTTTATTTAGTATTTTTTTTTAATTTTTGTTATATTTGAATTACTAGTGCAACTTTATCGTTTCTTTTAATGAGGATATGTTAACTTTTAAGAATAATTATTTTTCATTAAAAAATGATTTATTTATCCTGAAGGGAAATTAAATAAGTGTATTTGTAAGTACAGTGAATGTAACAACAGATGTATTTGACGTTGATGTGTCTACTTTATATGTAACTAACTCTAGCAACTTTTAGTGCTCTTAAAGTGAGGACTACACCATAGTAGTGAGGACTACACCATAGTTTGCTTCCTGATGCTTAATTGGGAACATGTGAAATTAATCTGCTCATTATTGAAATGATACATTTTTAAAGTCCCAATCAAATGTAAATTAGATGTAAGAGAGTGGGTAAAAAAATGCAAATATTAATTGATCAATTAATAGTTAAAATCTACTAACTTTTAGAAACCTTTTAGAGCAATTTGTATAATATCTATACTTCTCTCTGATGGCGGGCTAATTTATGAAAAGTAAATCAACTCAATCTTTATTTTTGTGAGCTGAACTGAAAGAAAGTCATTCAAGAATCAATTATGTTTATAAAGAAAACACACACATATACACACACACACACACACACACACATATATATATATATATATATATATATATATATATATATATA
>NW_015150755.1:72424-76792 GCF_000732505.1 Cyprinodon variegatus
TTTTTTTTTTTTTTTTTTTTTTTTTTTTTTTCCAGCAAGTTAACCTTTTTTCTTATGATAGCTGACAAGTGTTTCCCAACTGGAAGCCAACTGAATCAACAGATCCAAACATTAAATAACACATCAAGCAACAATGATCATGTTATTACTTGCAAGGTTCATCCTTCATTGTCAAGTACCAATAGATGAAACAGCATGCTACATATAAAAACTTTATCTGAGTTTTCTGATCATAAGAAAACAAAGCCTAAAGAATTTCTATTTTGGCAGGTTGTGCTTTTTTTTCCTCCAGAAATCACTTGACGTAGAGCAGTCATCTCTCAGATTAATCAACATTTATTCATGGAGCATTCTATACTCTAGAAGTGACCACATTGCTGTGCAGATCAATATATTTACAAGACAGATAAACCTTTATCTCTATATGGAAGCCATTCTTTGTTTTTTGTTTTTTATTTATTTCTTAGTTTTAACTGGGTCTGCAATAGGACACACGACTCATATTTTGGTTGGTGTCATGGTTTTAAATTGATGTTTCGGTTCATCTTATGTTTGTTTTAAACAAGAAAACAAATAATTTTGTTTTATTTATGTCAGCAGTAAACTACAAGTTAAAACAAAGTTGAAAATGTAGAACTGATTAGAGACTATTTTAGATTCTTTGTAATGAATAAAGTATTATTAGAACAAATAGCCAGTTACTGGATAGTTAGCTAGACATCAGCTAGACATTAGCTGATTTTCTTCCAAAACTGTGACATTTGCATTCTCTTAAGGTGCTTGCTTTTTACGTAGTGTGGTTTCTGCATTTCTAATTATTATTAAGTTACATTTTAATCCTAGTCATAGAAAAAATACAAAACTCTATTTTGTGTGTTGAAAATTCCAGCTTAAAAAACTTTTATACCTGAAAATACCTCCAAAGAACGTTTTTATAAAAGCATTTTCAGGTGTGAATAACTTTGCAGATTCTAAATTACGACTTTTAAAATAAATAAAATAAGAACGTTTTTTTTTTTTTTTTTTTTTTACACCCAATTCATGAAATCTGTTTATTTAAGATTTTTATGTATCTGAAATGTATTATGCAAAGTTTGGTATGAGAATTTTAAGATGTTTTAGTTTAACAAAGGTTGGCATCATACCCCTGAAAGCACTTTCCTCATATCGATGTTTTGTAGAACTACTTGCTGGGCGTTAAGCAGCTGCTGTTGAGTGAGGGAGCAGCTGACATTTTGAAAAGCCTCCATCTCAGCTTGGCTGCTAAATTGGACATAGTTATCCAAATCGGTCCCCTTGCACAGGATGCTCCTCACATTGTCAGACCTTGGGATTCCCGTCATCTGAAAAACAACCACCAACCATGGTAAAACATTTACAAACAAGGAAAGGTTGCATCTATGCATAACATTTGAAGTTAGGTAAGAGGTTTTTTATAACTGGTAGTTATAAAACTATCACAAAAGAGGTCTTTGTAGCAATTTTAGAGGGGATTTCTCATTATTTATATCATAAATTGAAAAGAAAAAACACACAATTGTTTGTATCTAATCACCCAAAGGTCAACCATTTGACTCCAATGATCATCTTTAGAAGAGAGAGAAAACTAACTTGGGCTCATTATTAATTGGGGGTGACTTTGACAATCAAGTCACTGTCCACACTTTGGCTAGTTCTTCTTGGTCATGGTGTAGATCCAAAAAGGAAGCCCCTGCTCTGTATATTACATTTTTAAGCCACAACTCATAACTGCTCTCTGACTTAACCCACATGCCTTATGCAAAGATTTAAAAATGAGAGTCGCTGACAAGAAAAGTCCACTTCAAACCAAAGAAGATTCTACCAGTTGTCATGACCTACCAAGCCCTACAAGAACAGCATCGTCCTTGTCTATCTTTAGGTAACTGTTAAAAACCAACCTCTTCAAAGAGCATCTCCTATCCTAACTCTTACCCATACCTCTGTAGCCCTCTACTACTCTTTCTGTACTTCCCTGTTTGCTGTCCCCACTCATTCTGACTAGGCATTTTTCCTTTACAAAAAAATATTGTCATATTGATAACTGTAAAGTTTAGTCTACTTTTTGAGTTGCTTTGGATAAAATCATCTCCTATATGAACAAACATAAGCACTCTGTTAGACGCATCATGCTGAGGGTTTGTTAAAACTACAGTACCTCCAAATGCATCTTCAATCAAAAGCACCTCTAAACACAATAATATGCTATTGATATACAGGGGTGGAAAATAATGAATTACATTTACTCAAGTTACTGAAATTGAGTACTTTTTATGAGTAATTTGTAATTTTCTGAGTAGTGTTTGAAATATGTAATTTTTACTTTTACTCGAGTAAATTTTAACCTAAGTAGTTTTACTTTGCTACATTTAAAACCCCCTCACGTTACTTGGTAAAAAAAAAATAATGTAATAAAAAAAATACTGATGGTGAACTAATTTAATGTGGCCCTGCCTTGCATTTACCTGATCTTTTGCAAGTGTGGATGTCCACTGAAATACCCCTTGAAATTGATTAAAACACCTTTTGCTCAATTTGATTCATGACTCATCCTCTTTTTGCATTAAATAACTCAAAGTAACTCAGTAATTTTTACTCAAATTACATTTTAAATGAAGTAATTTTGTACTTTTACTTGAGTAAATTTTGAGATGGGTAATTTTACTTTTACTCTGAGTAGAATTTAGGCAAAGTAAAGATACTTTTACTCAATTAAATTTTTAGTACTCTTTCCACCTCTGTTAATATATAACCTTTAGACTTTTATTACTATAAAGGTTCTTAAAAAGAAAATAGCAAGACTTTACTTTAAAACTAGCTTGTTTCTGGACTTCCGGAAGCAAATGGAGTAGACGGGTGTGCCAGAGCCTCTCTCCCACCTTAATTTCAAAATTCTCCGTTCAAAACCCGTTAATCCGATCACTATTTAGATAAAATAATTTATGAACGGAAGGAGAAACATGTCGAGCCACAAAAAATCGACAAAAATGCCCAAAGCTCAGGATAAAAGTGCCCAAGCAGCTCAGGCTAACATGTGTCTGAAGCAAGCTAGCGACAACGTGGCTAGTTCGGACGCTGAGAGCCCTGGAACGAACATGGACTCGGAGGGAATAATTAAGGCTATCAACGATTTGAAGACTGCTTTAAAGGGTGATAATGCAAAGCTGCAACAAAATATTGACCATCTGGGGCATGAGATCAACGGTAAGCTGGACAATATTGCTACCGAGGTCCAGGGCTTGACAGAGCGGGTTGACGAGGCGGAGGCCCGCGTTCATCAAGTGGAGACCTGGGCAAAGGAGGCAACCGAGGCGCTGTGCTTTTGCATCGAACAACAGAGGAGAACACAGCTTAAGGTGCTTGATTTAGAGTCTCGCTCCAGAAGAAACAACGTCCGTGTATTTGGGGTACCAGAGGGAACGGAGGGGAACTCAACTACACAGTATATCGAGACGTTTCTGAGAAGCCAGTTACAACTACCGGAGGACCTGGACTTGAAAATACAGCGCGCACATCGCACTCTGGCAACTAAGCCCCCACCCGATTCACCACCAAGGGCGATTATTGTCAATTTTTTGGAATTTTCCACAAAAAAAAAGATCTTAAGAGAAGTGTGGAAAAAGGGCAAGATCCAGGTGGGCTCTTCTATTATTCACTTCGACCACGATTATGCACCTCAGATAGTGAAAAAGCGCAGAGAATATAACGTTATCAAGAAAGCGCTCAAAGCGAAAGGCATCCGCTTCCAAACACCGTTTACCAACATGAGGATCCACTGGGAATCAGGAACCCGCACATATGCCAGCGCTCGGGAAGCCTACAACGAGCTGAAGAGACGCGGAATCCAGTCGGAGGAACCGGTAACAGCTGACGGTGGATCCAGAGCGGAGTGGAGTCTCCGGGAGCTGCTGGGCTGGCGGCCGGCGGATAGCAGCGGCGCTGCGGTTGCGCAGAGAGCCAAGAGCAAACTGCAGGATTTCCAGCGGAGCATAGTCGAGTGAAAATAGGCAGAATGACATAATATAACGCAGCATTATTTCGACTGGGCTCTGATTTACTACTTGGTGGGAGAGGACACTGTTTTTTTTTTTCTACGTTGGACTAATAGGATGGACGTGTTTTTTCCTAAAGGCGCTTCTACTGTCCTTTTTGGGCCCTCTCAGTTTGAGAGGTTTAACCCTCGACTTGCCAACGGGGTCACGAGTGAGAAGAGGGAGCTTCTCCTCACCTTGGAAGTCAGTTTGTTAATGTTTTGTTCTGTTACTGTTCGTGTTCTGGATTCAGGGGCCAAATCAGTCAAGGTATTTCTATACATTACTGTCATATAATTTAAAAATTGCTTCCTTGAAT
>NW_015150755.1:77415-116413 GCF_000732505.1 Cyprinodon variegatus
AGGCCTAAAACAACATTATGGCGCCTAAATATAGGCATTCTTAATAATGAAACCACAACAAAGGAGATTAGAAAAGAAATAACGGAGTGTGTAAAAGACAATAGTAATGGGCAGGTAAATCCCACCTTAGTCTGGGACACTGTCAAAGCAGTAATGAGAGGGAGACTAATTTCTAGAACTGCTTATCTGAAAAAAATAAAAAGGTTAAAATACGATGAATTGGAAAAAATATTGAGGAATTTAGAATTAAAACAGCAAATGACTAATAACGGAGGAATTTCAGAACAAATAACAAAAACTAAAAACAATTTAAATGATATGATACTTGAAGAACTTGAGGAAAAATTACGATTCTGCAAACAAACATTTTATGAATCAGGCCCAAAAGCTACACGGATCTTAGCTAGACAACTTCGTAAACACCATTTGAAGCATTCGATTACCAAAATTAGAGAACCATCAACTGGTAACTTAACCTATGACATGGATAAAATACACAAGACCTTTCAAAATTACTTTAAAACACTATATTCTGCTCCAGGACCAGTTAATGTAACCGCTATTGATGATTATTTGGCAGCCTTGGATCTACCTTCACTTGGTCTAATCCAAAACAAAACTCTATCTGCTCCCATTACGCAGAAAAAATTAGATACAGCTATTGGACAATTGAAAAGTAATAAGTGCCCAGGCAGCGATGGATTTCCAAATGAATGGTACAAGACATTCAGGAAGGAGCTTTCCCCTGTCCTGCTTGAATCTTTGAACTGGACATTGAGCAGAGCTGAGATCCCACCATCTTGGAGAGAGGCTGTAATATCTGTCCTCCCTAAAGAAGGGAAAAATGTTGAATACTGCGAATCATATCGCCCAATCTCAATTCTGAATGTCGATTATAAAATTTTTACATCAATAATTTCTCGGAGAATGGAGTGTTACTTGTCAGACCTAATACACGAAGACCAGACGGGATTCATCAAAGGACGACAAACTCATGACAGCATAAGACGAACATTACACATCATAGACCAAACCAAAAAGCAGGGCCTCAACGCCGCATTAATTAGTTTAGACGCAGAAAAGGCCTTTGATCGGGTCAACTGGACCTTTCTATATAAAGTACTAGAACGCCTAGGCTTTAATAACCAGTTTATTAGGTGCTTGCAGTCACTTTATGATAAACCACAGGCCAGGGTCAAAATCAATGGGCACCTAACAAACAGCTTCCAACTATACAGAGGAACCCTTCAGGGATGTTGTCTAAGCCCAACGCTTTTTGCAATATTCATTGAACCCTTGGCACAGGCCATTAGGGAGGATAATGGGATAAAGGGAATTAGTTTTGCAAATACTGAACACAAAATTGCCCTTTTTGCAGATGATGTAATCACATACCTCCAAAACCCAGATATAACGCTCCCTAGGGTTATGTCAGCTCTAACTGAATTTGGTCAATTATCGGGCTACAGTCTAAACATCACAAAAACACAGGTCCTGGCAATTAACTACTCCCCTAGTAAATTTATAAGAAAGACCTATGGACTTAAGTGGGATGCCAAAAAGCTAAAGTACCTGGGAGTGTTTGTTTCTCAAGACTTGGACGAGTTATTTAGTTTGAACTTTGATAACCTTACTAAAAACATACAAAAAGACTTGACAGCCTGGTCAAGGTTATTGTTGGACTTCACAGCTAGAATGGAAATAGTGAGGATGAACCTGCTTCCTAGATTTTTATATCTTTTTATGTCATTGCCTATTAGAATATCTAACGCACAGTTCCATGCCTGGGACAGATTGATCTCCAGATTTATTTGGTCCGGGACCAGACCAAGAATAAAATTTAAAATACTCCAAATTAATAGGGACCAGGGGGGTCTGGCCCTTCCAAATCTGAGGGAATACTATTATGCATCTCAGATGAGATTCATGGTCTGCTGGTGCTCCCCAGAAATGGAGACTGGATGGAAACAGATAGAACTAAGGCAGGGTGGGGCCCAACCCCAAACACGTCTGGGAGGTAAAATAGTCACAGACAAAAATGGGAATGGTATAGTTGAAGGCACATTGTTAATCTGGAAGGAAGTGGTTGATAGATACAGATTAGCGGATGTCACTGGACTCCTGATGTGGCCCTCCTGTAACTCAAACTTTCGGCCAGGGACATTAGATTCTTCTTTTTTGGGCTGGAAATATAGAGGACTTGTGACTTTGAGCCAGTTTGTAGAAGGTAACACCTTCAAAACATTTGAGCAACTGAAAAGGGAGTATAATCTTGAGAACAGAGATTTATTTAAATATTTCCAGGTAAGGCATTTTTACAATACGAAAATAAAAAAAGGTGTTCCTCCAGAAGGTAATACTATTGTGAACATTTTTACGAAAGCTTATACTCACCTCCCTTGTAAAACTGTTTCCAAACTATATAAAGGGTTGCAGGAACATAATGGAAATAACACCTTAAACATTAAGTCTAAATGGGAAAGAGAATTGGGAGTTATAATTACAGAGGATGATTGGCTTTCAATGTGTGTGACACAACAGACATCTACTAGTTCCAAAAGATGGAGGGAATTCGGATGGAAGTGCTTAATCAGATACTTTATTACACCTCAAATTACTAGTAGATATAGAGGAGAAGAACAGCAATGTTGGAGACAGTGTGGTCATCAGAACGCCAACCACTCTCATGTATTTTGGTCCTGCCCAAAGTTGGCAACTTACTGGGATGGAATCTGTCAGACAACTGGGATAATTTTGGGGTATGTCATCCCCAATGACCCTAGAATTTTTCTGCTGGGATTGATGTCTGGAAAAGTGTTTCAAAAAGAAGATCAGTACCTTTTTAGAGTTCTGTCAATTGCAAGCAAAAAAGCAATTACACGGTCTTGGCTAAAGAAACTGCCACCCCAGCTGGACCACTGGCGAGATGTCGTGGAGGAGATTCACTCTATGGAAAAACTGACATATCTTTTACGTATGAAAGGTCATTCATACAACAAACGCTGGTCTAAATGGCTGACTTACAAGAGCAAGGAAGCATAACTAGGTGTATCATCTTGTAATGTATTATTTTGTTTCTGTCTTTCTACTTATCTAAGTATCAGTGCCCCAAGTTCTGTGTGTGTTGTATGTTTTATTGTAATGAAAAATGTTAAATAAAGAGTATAAAAAAAAAAAAAAAAAAACTAGCTTGTTTCTCATAAACCAACTACTATCAAATAATTCTACCAAACGTAAAAATATGTTGGCATATGCAGCAGAAATGTGTCCTTTTTAAGGTCTGATTT
This sequence comes from Cyprinodon variegatus, assembly GCF_000732505.1. Classification (NCBI taxonomy): domain Eukaryota; kingdom Metazoa; phylum Chordata; class Actinopteri; order Cyprinodontiformes; family Cyprinodontidae; genus Cyprinodon; species Cyprinodon variegatus. The sequence goes on from NW_015150755.1 coordinate 80,703, forward strand.
CACTACACCACCTCTGATCTCCATTAGGGGCAGAGGAGTCTTATGATAGAAGATTCTTAATCAGTACTAAGATATTTAAAATTAAGATGACATATAATCTATTAGTGGGATATGTAAAATTACTAAAATTAAATATTGTTAAAGCAGAACATCTGTACAGATGGTTAAGATGGGACATGGCCATAAAAACGTTTCTACACCCTTGGTGGAGTGGGCCATCTGGTCTGGGTCTTAACCGAAGTTAGGCTCGGGTCTTTGGGGTCGATCTGTGCTTGGGCTTGTTGGGATCTGGAGGCTTGTCTACCTTTCTCCACCAGAGGGCACCTGAGATCTTCCTCCTGAGGGCGTTAGCTGACTTCTACACACCTGTTTCCCATCTGCTCATCTAGAGGCCTTCTTAAGGAGGAGGAGGCTGACACTTCCCTGCCAGAGTGTTTACCAGTAATGGTACCAGCAAACCTGAGCCAGCCTAATCTAATCTGTTTTTCCTGATTTTTTGAGAAACCCTCTGACTCTGTGTTCTTCTGCCTCTCAGAACCTGACAAACCTGGAAACCAGTCAATTCCTGGAGAAAACTCTCGCTGCCTGGAACCTGCCTGTCTGCCCTCTGCCTCAGCCTCTGTCTCCGCCTCTGCCCTCAGCCCTCAGCTTGCCGACCAGCCTCTGGACCCATAAGGTATAAGTTCAAGCCACCGTTTAGCAGCAAGTTTCTTGGATCCTCTCTAACCGATCTGTCCTCCTCTAGTTGCTTCCCTCCCGTGACCAGCCTGACGAACCAAGATGACGTTCATATTTCTCTGAAAACATTGTCAATAAATCTTCTAACTTTTTCCCTGTCTCTGAGTGTTTCTGCATGTGGGTTAGACGATTAGACCCCAACATGACAGGGCTAGAGTTTTAACTTTTCCAGGGTTGCTTGGACCTTTGGATTTCAGCTCAGGTTTTGGTGCCTGATGTTCAGACTGGAAAGGCTGCAGGATTCTGTCATAGGTCAGCTAGGTATTGTTGGGATCTTTGCATATTTCTTTCTAATGTAGTTAGAAATGCATAATTTCTTTGTCCCTTTGATACTTTTTGTCTGTTCCATTCATTCTTTTTCTTTGCAGATGTAGAAGCAGACGCGTAGGATTTAATCTTATATTTTATCATAATAATTTTTTCTCTTCTCTGTGCTTTCATTTCTGTCTCTGTGCTCAATGTATTTAGAATAATCTCCCCCCTCTCCCCAAAATATTACCAAAAAAAAAATATATATATATATATATATATATGTACATATACATATAGCCCCGCATTACAGCAAAAGCCATAATGCTCCATGTAAAAGTAAATCCATTTGGCTCCTCATTGAGATAATTTTGAGTACTACACTGCCAGATGAGGCAAGTAAGAAAAACAATTAAAAGAATAACTCAAACTTCTAATGGAAGAATGAGCAATATACCCTAAAAATGCAGTTAATAAAATTCTAAAATTACAAGGCTATGAAACAATCAACAGAAAGAAATTACTTTAATTTACACTGTGTTGCTTGATTAAATGAGATTCTCTTTCCCCCTTTCACATACCCTTCTTCTACAGCTTCATGTTTCAAGGCTCTCTAGCCATCAAAGAGCTCTGGTCATGGTGGCAATGTCAAAGATGGTTTTAAATGCATGTAATCTCCTTTTTCATTAAAAAAATGTTAAATTTTCCAGCTTATCTGACATTTAATACAAAAAAACAATCAGGTGAGAGACATTTAGATTAAATAAGCTAATTTCTGTGGTTGTCATTATTTTCATAAGAAATTACAGTAGCTAAATGATTGAAACTACACCGAATCCAAATGATTCCAGATGACAGTTTGACTGAATGTCAAGAGAAAAAAGTTCCAAGGCTTGCTACTGGCCAGGACATTTCAACATGAAGGCTAGAAACATGTAGTTTTATGGCACATTTGGTTATTTTAGGAGTATAACAGCATTTAAATTCCTTTTGTCACACGAAGATACGAAAAGCATTACTGTTTGCAGTTCTTATTAGAGGATTCTACTTACAGAACTGATCTGAATCTCAGCATCAATGAGGCTTTGGACTACATCTGGTGGAACCAACAAATCCTCCATCAGATGGGTGGTAAAGCTTTCGTTGTCTTGTAGGACACTTCTTAGGGTCGCTAAGAGGGGGTCACAGAGACAAAGATTGTTATTTATTAATTATTTTTAGACAAAGTTATGCATGAGGTTAAAAAGTTATAATTCTAGGGAACAAAAAACATATTTGATGATTTCTACCTTTAAAAAAAGCTCATTTTTTCTTCTGAATTGTCATGACAACCACATCACAGAAACAAAAATTAATTACATTAAGTGTTATAATCTGTAGGAATTGGTTCTTCCTTTCATAATAGAAACCTAATACCTAATATGTCAGGTTTAGTGGCAGTTAGTTGAGGACCCAAATGCAGAAATGAAGAGGCTGATATGATTTCTTGCAGATTTAATTTAGAGGTAGATGGTAAGAGGCCCAAATCCAGAAATAATAAACAGGGAACCAACACTAGGGGAAGCCAGGGAGAAACACACATTAGGAGTGAAGAGCATCCAGCAATGAGGAACTGCAGAGGAGGAGTATATATGGGAGAAAGCAATGCATGGAGTGATTAGCTAATTGGGAGCAGGTGTGGACAGAAGCAGCTGAGGGGAAAGAGGAGGGTCAAGATGGAGTAAACGGGGCTTAACTGAAACTAGAAAAGAAATTAAATGAACCAACAGGGAAATAATATCAGTGACTAGAAAAAACAAAGAATGAGCAAGTGGAAAACTAGAGGATAGGAGAATGGACTGGAGAGAACTGAAAAACAACCAAACAGGAATAGTAAAACTAATAAGTAATTCAAAAACATGCTATCAGCCTAACTGAAAACCCAGACTGAAAACTAAACAGAACCAAAAATTCCAGAACGGTAGATCATAACATAATATCCTGTCTTTACAAACTGAAGGTGATATTTTAATGGCAGGGATAACTTTAGACTTGAAAATGTCATCAAGAAATATAGTATGCTCTTCAAGGAACAAGGAAGAGGATCAATAATGCTGTGGGCCTGTTTTTCTTCCAGACTTTGTGCTACCTGGACAATCTAAGCAGAAATCTGAAAACTCAAAGTAGATATTCCATGGGTCTTTAAGTGGTGTACTATCCATTTAAGCAAATGTAAGTCATAAACTTTGACTATTTTACTCTGAAAATAATGCTCTCTTCTTTAAGGTTGTATAAAAATCAGTTGCAAGATGGATGAACGCATAACCTGGATATAAAAGCCAAAAGAGCCGACACGCTTGATGCTTTGTATTTTCCAGACTATTAGCAAACTATTTTCCATCGATTATCTGCCATAACATTGAGCCAGTTTCCTAAAATCCCATTATTGCTACACTCATCGTTGAAATAAGCAATGATGTAGCACAGCGGGGGTCCAAATTCTGTGTGCCTACAAATTCAACTCAATGCTATTTTCTCCAACTTTTTTTGCGGTTGATGATGAAGAGACCACATAAAATAATCAAATTACAGCTTTTGTAATTGTGATATGGGTACCACAGTCAATTATGTGGATCAGATGGTAAAGGTCCAATTATGACAGATGTATTGTGGAAATGACTGGAATTAATTACATCATAGGAAACACAGTTTTCACCTTGTGAGTCCTACTGATGTCTATTATTATGCTCCTCATGACTACAGGAGGGTTTGATGACAGGGAAACAGAACATGCTTTGCACAAATGACCACCTGGGTCTTCTTAATCAGCCCATGGTCACTACAAAACAAAAAAGAAAAGACGACACAATCACCTTTGCCATTTTAGCGTTTTTGATAGCACTTCATTCCCTTTCCTTCTTAATGATCTTTTGTGCTCTCACCTCAGACAGCAAGTGCCATTAATTATGTCCAGGCTTAGATCTTTGATGGATTTAATCTTGTATATTACAAACCGTCGACCCCAAAATGCAAATGGCTCACAAGCCACTTGTCGAACAGCAGAGCCCTCCCTTCCTCCCTCTCTCTATTGGCTTTTTGCAAATTAGGTGCAGTATGAAAATCTGAATATCATCAGACTAAATGAGCCTAATGCAAAGCAGCAGCTTATCAAGACAAACGATCTGTCAGTCTGCATAGCAAATTGCATCATAAATAATCACACACCATTGTTTTTAAGGGATAAAGGGGAATAACAAATCCTCCAACTTGTCATCCGCATGAAGGGGATATTTTTCTTGATGGAGTGCAGTTTGACAAAGGCATGGCAGAGCTTTTTGTCTTTCTATCTTTTTCTTTGGGGGGACTGTGCACTGTCCTTATTACCCTCAAGTGTTTTTCGATTGACGGAAGAGTTGATAGCCATCTGAGCAAACTCAGCCATTGTCCAATGAATCTCTAAGTTTGGTTCAGCTATCTTATTGAGATATGTTTCCCCTGTGTGGCAAGCTTGGAGGTAGAATTGTTAGAACCCGAGACCCACCCAGTTCACTAAAAAGTAATGGAAATTCTCCTTTTTTTGACTTTCCTGCCTTTCCTCTAAATTTATATGAGATTTAAAAAAAACATGAATTTAAACTCTAAAGAGATTCATAGATTAAATGGGAAAAAAAAGAAATTAATTGCTATTGTGGTTACCAATCTCCTTACGTTTGCCGAGGTTGACTTTGGATAGGACTGAAGTCCACTGGTCAACATCATCTACCAGCACCTGCACCCCGCTGAGGAAAGACCTGTCTGCCAAAACAGACTGTAGCTCTATCAACACTCCGGCAATTCTGGCACATTGAGAAGACAGAGGAGAAAAAAATATGTAAATAAAACCAGTACTACCACGTTAATGGAGACATTATGTTTTGTGTTATTGCAGACTTTACATTGAGTTGTCGAAGTTATTGACTTGGCCTGGCGTCTCCCCTGGAGGTGGGTGGTTTAAACAAGGGTTGTCGATGTTGCATATCATACCTTGAAGCCATGGCAGCATGCCGGCAGATGGCATTGCTTTGTTTGGGTAGTGACCTATGGAAAAAGAGAGAGAGAGAGAGACTTGAATGCACGTTCTTTGACCATATCTAACTGAAGGGTAAAGATTGAGCTAAAATAATATCTATTGACGACTATCATAAAAGGCCTTGTCATAGTGATACCAGATACTGTCAGTATGTCACTTTTCTTAGCAAATTTAGGTGTGAAGTACGATCATATTAGTAGGAGCAATGGATAAAATAATATGTGCTTTGAACTTGACATGCAATATATTATAGTCTATTAGAGCAATGAAACAAAGTGTTCATTGATGTGTTGAAATGTTTCAATAATGTTTATCAGGCTAAGTAACAAGACTTGGTTACAAAAGCTTTCAAGATGCTAGCTAACGAAACTTGCTTACCAACTCTATTAATAAGGTAACTAATTAAACCTTCTTACAAAAGCTTTCAATCAGCTAACAAAAAAAACTTCCTTACAAAATCTTTAAAGAAGCTAACTAGAAAAACTTACTAAAGCTTTCAAGATGGGACCTAAAAAAAACTTGCTTACATAAGCTTTCACTAAGCTTTCCTTCACAGTCAAACTATATGTGTGACATATTGTTGGATAAAAATAAGCCCCAAAAATGTGTAAGATCTATGAAATATACATCTGTTTATTAGCTTCATTTGAACATATAAAAAGTCTAAGATATAATCAATCCAAAACAATCTATTGTTTTTCTTAACATACATTTTTTCTAAGAAAAAAAAAACCTTGATATTTGTGCAACCAAAACCACCTTTATCAAGCACAAAAAAGTACCAATATTTAGTCATTTTTTTATGGTATTATCACCACCTAAGTGGTTTATATCCCTTTATTGTCCTCTTTTGATCCCCAATTGATTCACAAGGACACCAGGTCCCAAAGGGAAACCCAGACATCCCTATTTACACTATTATCTAATCTGGGTTTGACTCAGACTTTCCTTTTAGTGAAGTATGCCTTGACAATAATCAAAGAGAGATGGCCACATATCCTGATTAAAATGTTTGAACAATATCAAATGACTCATTTGAACATGAAAGAGCACCTGGTCTACGCAAAACTCATGATGGAGCTCCTCTTCATCTTTTATTACTGTGCCAAGTCACCAAACTAATTTTAGCCACTTGAATGTAGAATCTTGTACTCATGATTCATTTCTTTGCATCACATGTCGAGCTAGAATGTGACCAGATAAGAGAATCGAGTGCTTCACTTTTTGGCTCAGCTCCTTCTTCACCTTATCAGGCTGGAAATGCACCAACAATGATACCCAACATTTTAGGAGACCCCTGCTTGAAGCTGTATTACAAATTCACCATATCTGTCTGTCTGTCTGTCTATCTGTCTATATAGATATGTATGTTTTTTATTCCAGCTTGACCTTTTCCCTCTTTTGCACCTCCTGTTGTTTATTATAGCTGATGTCACGTGTCAATTTCTACTTTGTGAGATCAATAAAGTTCTATCTTATCTTATCATCTTATCTTATCTGATCTCATAGCTCATAAACAAACTATAAGATATTTTAATATATAACTGAATTCCTCTGCTTAAAGGACATCCAAACAGATGCAACAATCCACCTTTTGTGAGTCAATAATCATGACCTCTGTCAAATATGCTGACTCTCATCCCAGACAGTTTCACAACCAGGTGTCAAGCTGTGTTCAATGCATTCTGAAGGTCAAAGTTTAAGGACAGAAACAAAATGACATAATTTGCAAAGTTCAAGGATGCAGCCCTGCGCCCAAAAAGAGAGATCATGTTTCTACCTTGAGATCCTGTCGCTAAAATGCAAAAAAGATTATTGACAAGAGGAAGCCTTGCAGAGTACACTCCATAGAGGAATGAAGCTTAATTTTGTGCCAAAATGGTAGAAACAGCCTTTTGTTTGGTATTACAAGGACTCTAATATGAACACAGTCACCACAGAGTTTGAAAGCATTAAAACTACAATCCTTGAAATATTCAAATCCACCAAATTTAAATGCTTAGTCCTTCTAAAGATTATGAAAAATTATTCTAATATCGTTTTCATGAATGCAGTGCATCTGCTGTAAAAAAAAATATATATATATATATATATATATATATATATATATATATATATATATATATGTATATACTCCAACCCTCCACAAAGACACACCAAACCCTGCAGGGATAATAATGATATAAAAATTATGTTGATTAAACTTGTAATAGTTTTTGATTAATATTTCACACAGAGTAACACAATGTTGGGCATTTTCTGTATAGAATAAGCCTTGGCTTGTACTTACATTGGTCTTTGTAAACTGGTTTGGTGGTAGACCTCACCGCTACCAATATGAAGAATAGAAAAAGAGGCCATACCAACTCTATAACCAGCCGCACCTGCAACAAAGATAATTTTCATTTTATGCAAATACTTTCGTTATAAAATACATGGGAAAGTCATTATGGCCATAGTAATTTGCCTTACTTTGTCATCTGTTAACAATAAATCCCCCTTTATCTAAAAGAAAGTCAGAGCCCATACAATAGAATAGAAAAGAAAAGAATAGAAAAGAAAATGTGGTGGGGAGGTTGAGGTATACTGTATCTGCAGCAACATGAAACATAAATGTAGGCACCCAAATACACATGAAGGTAAAATGTTAAAAGTCAATCTCAGTTCCTAACAACTAAGCTTAAATAATAACCTGACCAGAAACTGTTCAGAAAGTTACAATGAAGAAAAGAAAATGTTTTTATCCGTGTTTTCAGCTCCATGTTGATGTTTGAGTTCAGTTCATCACTTTACATCAGCTTTCCTCAGTTTACTCTGGCTATTACTCCAAACACAAGATTTAGAGAGCATTTTCTGCCAGTAAGTCTCTAAACTGAAGCTATCACACACTCCTTATCTCGTTGCCACACTCAATCCTCTCTTGAAAAAAAGAGTGTCAACCACTTCTTTCCGTTGATACAACCACTTCTTGCCACCTTGCAGGCAGAGTCCCAAGCGGCATGTCAGGTTTTTATTTTAACACCCGGGATTAGCGTAGAGAGTCAAACCAACAAAGCACAAATGTTGACCTCAATGCTTAACTTTCCCCTCAGGACCAAACAAACTTATGTACAAATTGATTTGATGTTTTCAGGAGTTAAAATGACATATGAGCCAGAATATATAATTAAGGAATGCAGAACATTTGGAATTGAAAGGAAAAACCCCCCTGAAACCCAAGAGAAACTTACCTAGTTACTGTAAACCCCTTTTGCATTTTTTTTTTTTTTCCGAGCTGTTGTTATATCACTATTAGCTTCAGCAACCGCAAATTATAACAATGGATATCAAATAGGCCATTTACTAAAATCTCAAAGAATTTGGTCAAATGAAAGATTAGTTCTATCATTTATATATTTTCACTCAGCTTCTGAATTTGTCTTTTGAACACTGTACTAGATTAAATTGTATATGAAGGTAAGGAATTTTATGTGTTAATACTGTAGATAAGTTAACATCAGAGGAAAAACTCAGAGACAGGATTCTCCCTCTTTCGGCCCCTTATTTTTATTATCTGTATATTCCCCAGGCTCTGAAACACCCAATTTACAGCAAACTCTGCGCTTTACACATAGCTCTATATTACAATGTTAGCAGGTGACTATAAATCTCTAAAAATGCTGGGTAAATGCATAGATTAAATAAATGCATGGATGTGCCAAAGGTTTCTTAAGAGGAAAAAAAAAACCCTGACGTAATAAGTTTTGAGCGATCAAACGTTAGCACACAGCTTTAGTTAGTAAAGGTGCCATGATCTGTCCTGGACTCTCAGTGCAGTGATGTACTCAGATGTGAAACTTCAGAGGTACATGAAGACTAAGACCTTCTTACAACAACTCAATGATGCTCAGTCAAACTTGATGCAATAGGGATACCCTGCTCATTATACATGAATGGCAGGGCTCATGCAAGGTTGTAGCAAGAACTTGGGGAATTCCAAAAAAGTAAAAAAAAAGCATCCACTGGACTTTGTTTCCAAGTTTGAAGATGTTTCGCTTCCCATCCAGGAAGCTTTTTCAAGTCAAAATGTTGGAAATAGCGTTGAGTTTGAGGCTTTATAGAGTGGACCAAAATGAAAAACCTTGTTTTGGGTTAGAAAACATGCAAATTGAACCTGACGAACAGCTCTGCCCCTTAGGAATGGGTAGTCGTTTGGGTTCTTTGTTAACCTGCAATACGTTATACCTGTCTATGTCTCTGCAACTTGGGGAAATTTTACATGAACTGCCAACTATGAAACTAACACTAGCCCATGCCTTACCCTTACCCTAACCCCTAAACCAGTAGTAAACATGTTACCATACATAGCCCCCTAAAGCGTATCATGCGGCACAGTGTTTGCAACCTTTCACACAGCCTGCATGTCCATCTATGAGAAGAGGGGTAGCTTTATCACACCACTATCTGAAATGCATGGTTTGACCAAGTATCAATATTTGACAAGTTAGGTGTGAGAATATGTTATAAAGACAGTGACTGTCAGCACACCATATTTGACTTTTCCTGTCTTCTTTGAATCTCTGCCTCCTTATACATTGAGAAGGACTGTCCAAGAAAGACTGGAGTCCTGCATATGATCCTACAGCCATGTTCAGTAAAACACATAAAACTACATTCTTAATGTTCTTTCTTGGTACTTGTTAGGATTTGGAGTTCTTCTATCTTGTTCCCTATAGATTTCTCACATAATGTGTGAATTGAATTTCCTTCTTTCTTTTGTTCTTGCTCCTGCTCTACATCCTCCTTGCCTCCATTTGACCTAACTGTGACTTGCGGGAGTAGCTGTAGAAGAGCAAACTGCCATTTTTGCTATGGTTATGTATACTAAAAAATTTGTAAAAACAAAAAGATATTGGCAAAAATAATTTTAGCTGCGTGAGGTGAAATACCTCACAAAAAGGTGAGGTGTTGGTCTAGTGATTAGGGCATAGAGCTTGGAATCCTGAGGTTCTGAGTTCGAGCCCCACAGGTTGCTACTCAGGGTCCTCGAGCCAGTCCCTTAATCTCATACTCCTCCCCGGGCACTGCACAATTACAGCCCACTGCTACCCAAGGGGATGGTTTAAACACAGAGCTAAGTTTCTCCAGTGTGAGATCAATAAAGTTCAGTTATTTATTTAAAAAAGGAAACTTTGAGCTGTTACAGTGGTATTATGTCTTCATTTTGTTTAAGGTGAGGTGACCTGGTTAGACCAGTCAGATGGATAAAAAAGGGGTAAGTTCAAAAAACTTTTCACTTTTTCCCACCACTGTTGAGATATAATTACTAAATTGTACATAAAATTATAAATTATATGTGTCATTTTCAGTCAGTTATGTCATGCATAACTGATACATAATTTAGATATATATTTAAGTTTTGCATAGCTATTCAATACGTTGAATATGTAATTTTATTGGCTTCTCTGAAATGAAGTTGATCGTTAATTTGTTCATTTTACTGAAGATATCATTGAAATTAATATGAGATGAAAACTGCTCTTTTCCTGATAAGTAAACAAAATTGGGGTAAAATGTGCTGAAATTCTGAATATTAATAAGAATGATGAAAATTACAAACTAGTCAATTCTGTTTCAGGTATCTGATTCCATCTAGTCGATATGTGTCACTGCAGATCTGCTGAGAGCAAACCTTATCCAAATGTATTACAAACTTACGAGGATTGGACAGTGATTGCACATCCCCGAGACTTTCTCAGTGTCAGGCTCCCCTCAGCATTATTCCATTGGACACAAGAGTCTTTGTGAATAGATAATCTCCTAAGAAATTATGCTGAATACCGGACCATAAAAATCAGTTTCATGCCTGTTATAAAATCCTAAAATGCCTGGTGAGGCATTCATATAATTGGTCATTAACCTCCACAAGCCCACCACAAGCACCATTGTCCTTGCTAACTCCCAGTGGTTTATCCTAATAATAATTTTTCATGTTGACGTCGGCTAAATACCAGACGATCTGAGCATGAAGCCACAACTGTCTAATTATACAGTATGTACATCATTGTAGAAAGGTGTCCCGTGTTTTTATCCCATGAAAAAAAATACCCATCTGTTTTGCTATTAAACTGTTAGATTAACAAAAGCCATAAAATTCTAACTCTGTTCTCAGCTGCTATGAATGTGCATTGATATTACTAAGTTTCTCATTTTTTCATATACTCCTAAAAAAGACAGCAGATAAAAACTGCTATGCTTGAGTCCCCTGACAAAAAAAACAACAAAAAAAATTGTGTGGATGTGTGTCTTGTATCGCCTCACACAATAAATTAAACAACACCTTGCAGATCTCTGTAACAACAACACCAGCCTGAAAAACCAAGTAAGTCACTCTAGATTCCTGAACTTCCTCTTTGGATGCTTCAAAGGCTGTTGTAATACTTAGGTAACTCTGAATTGACAAGATGAAATGTTTCAATTGAAATCAAAGGCAACTGTAGAGTGCAATATTGACAGTTCGTTTGAGGGCAGAGCAAATGTAAATGCAATCCTTTCTCTCTCTTGAACTGAAGAAAATTAACCTTAAAAAAAAAAACAGGACCTTCTTCTCATCATGTGTGCTTTTCTGATTGAATTAAGAAAAAATGTGAGTTTTACCCAGGTGCTTGGCATTTCAGCCCCCCACCATTTCATACGTTGGTAATTTTTATAATTTCTTAACCAGTTTTTTGCCCTAATCACTATATAGGGCAATATATAGTGGTTACGCCTTTTTAGATGAGTGTCGGAACATCTAGTGGATTAAAAATTAGTGAACTCGAAATTTCCAACAACGCGCCTTGAAAATTACCAATCATCTTCCAATATCTGCCCGGGAAATTGTTGCCATAGGCTGTCTCTACCTGACAGCGGCGACACATACTGTAACAGACAGCGCAGGCACTGAGCAGGGAGATGGAGTGACGTGACCAACGGGGAGCAAAAGTAGTGATCATCTGTCCAAACGGTAAGTTAACTGAGTTCACCATAAAGTTCACTTTATAGTCCCGCTCTATGTAGGGATTGAGGGATTTAGGCGGACATTCGGACACAGACAATGTGCTCTGTCAGTACATCTTTACTCCTATATACATATGTGCTTCCTTATCCTCAGTGGGTAAGATACTCACCAATAATAGCTCCACAGTGTTAGGAATCCAGTTTGTGTGGGTTGTTTGTGTGTTTCTTCTCTCTCCACCACTAGGTGGTGCCCTGTCCTCATTGGGCCTCCCTGCACACCTGCGGCTCTTTGGTTCATTACTGGAGGAGTATTTGAGCTGTGGGCTGTCACTACCTCGACGCCAGAGTGTTTGCCAGTTTTGGGTACTCTAGCCAAGCTGAGATTAGCTGAGTATAACCTAGCTTTGTTTCTCTGAGTCTTATGTGTTTTTGCCTTTGCTCTTCGGCAGGAAGCCTTCCTGTGAAAACTGGATACCAAGACCTTCTCCCCCTGAAAGGTAATACTGAGTTTACACTGAGCAGTGGAAAACCTCCACATGATCTATTCAAGTCCCCATTAGAAATACAAGTGACAGTCTGCTCCATTACTCCTCTGGGTCCAACGTAAGTCTACCTGTCTGCTCTCCAACGAGTTCCCTCTTCTCTGGATAATCACACACAGACTGGATTCAAGGATTGACAAGAGCCCCCTCAAACGTGAGTCCCTCTCCAGCATTATTCAAGCCACAGTCTCATTTCCCACGGTCCCTGACCTTATCTCTGTGATCTCCCCTTCAGACTTTCCAGTTTCGGTTCACCAGTTTACTGAGTTTCAGATCCAACCTCTGTTTACATTACATCAAATAAACCCGTTAAACTTTTCCCTGTGTTCTCTGAGTGGTTTCTCTGCATGTGGGTTTCCTTAAACTGATCATGACACACAGATTGTTCTTTTTTATAAAACTTTTTTTCTGTTGTTAATGTCCAATTTTAAACAAATGATAATAATTATTCAAGTAAGGATATATTTTTAGAGACAAGTATTCTGTAAGCTTCTTTGTTGGATGCCTTTGAAGAAAAGAAAGGACTTTAACAGCATCAAAAAATGCTGCATGGCAGATGAAATCGAAGTTAGGGCCTGTAGTGAAATTAACTGAGACAGTCAAACCTTTAAGTTGCTTTACTGTGACTTTTTAAAGTTCTAATAAGCAAACTAGGCCTTCAAAGCAGTACAATTTTCAAGTGAACAATGGATATTTATATCCTGTGTCAGATTATTTTCGAAATTCTTGATGTCACATTAATTTAGATGTTTGATTAAGAAAAAAAACTGTCATCAAAGAAAACATCATAAAATATGTAACCAAAAAAAAGTTAATTAAAAACTGCAGATTTTCTATTGATAGTTTTGCAACCTTCTATTGCATGTCTGATCTGTGAGAAGATAGACTTTCTGCCCTTCAAACGAAGCCTTTTAAAGTCCCTATCCATTTCCACTGGGCCTAACAATGACTTTGTGAGAAGTAAAATACAAGCAATGTGACATAACGGGTAGAAGAGATAGATCATCAGAAATTGAAGGTGACACTCTGAATTGGCTGGTATTAAGATAAGATTGTTCTCGTTCTCTAGAGAGGGAGTTAAAGATAGCTTACTTCTATAAGAGACAATTTTTGTTGTAAATCCCTGCCTATTACCGTTCCTCTCCATGAATAACTTAGCTGTCCTTGATAACACAAGTCTTGGACCACATCCTCATTTTCCCCCTATTGCTGACCAATTCTGGCAGATACACATTGATTCGTGTAGAAAAGAAAAAGAAGGCGGCTGGAGAGCACAAGTGTACCTTTTGTCTCTTCCGGAGAGTGAAGTTCTTCCACAGGAGCAGAGAAAACTGCGTCAAGAGACCCATTATGGCTTTTCCTGGCAATATCGTGCCAGTGCGTCGCGATGGCAACTGGCCCACTTACTAAATCCTGGAGGGAATAAAAAAGGCAGAGTTTGGTTTTAATACAGCTGCGCAATGCATCTTGGGGGAGTGCCACTAATCACTCACTTCCTCGAGCCTTAGGGCTTACGGTGCAGCACCTGTTCGAAGAATTATTATCACCTATGCTCAGCAAATCTCAGGACAGCCAACATCTCAGCATGTGAAGATTATACGGTTTTCCCCCATAGCACAAGATTTTTTTCAACAAACACCATGAATTTGAAAGATAATACAACCTATAATAGAAGTAGGGGAAAAAAGCATTCTGTCAAACAGCGAAAAAGTCAGTATCTTGGTGCCTTTAGTCTTCCTTATTCCATAGTTAGCATTAAAAAAAAGACTGCAACAGCTTCCTCATTTTTGTAACAGAAACTAAATTCTGATGTAAAATATTCATAGCATGCTTTATGAGCTACTTAACTTTCATAACATAGTTAATAAACAACCATGTCTGCTTTGCTATTTTTATGCTCCTAGATCAGTTATGACCTTTTTATTATAGCACCACACGTGACTGTCTTTCTACTGACTTCACCCAGCTTGTTGGCTTTGAATATAGTGCAGATTACAGAGACATGATTGCTGCTTCTCTTTATGTCCGGCCTGTTATTGTTGCTTCATTGCCGTCCTTTTTTCTATTTCCACATAAAACAAAACCTAAACCAAATCCCACGTTGAAGCTTATTTAGACTTTAGACAGACTTGATTTGTCATTTTGTACACACAGTGTATAAAAAGAAATTTCAGTACAGCTCTCAAGACATTTTCTTTTTTTTAAGTGCAGCCGTGATAAAGGTAAGCAGCAGTGATAATGTAAACTTACCACTGTACATAGGTTACAGTTCCAACATTCAGGTTTTTTTTTTTTATAAACCCATTTTAAACAACATTCAGCAGTATTGCAGATACAAACAAAGCAAAACACTTTTTTGTGCTTCCTATTTATAATGATTGAGTGTATATCAGTAACATATAACAACCCCTTATATGAAAATGACTGAAGTGGCGAAAGATGGTGCCATAGTCCACAGCTTGCTATTTTAGCAAGGGGTGATTCTGGGTAAACTGGGGCCTATCTTTCTTGAATGTAGGAATGTAGAGGCCCCGGTTTCTTCCCCTTCTGTCAGAATTGGCCAGGTAAGGGTTAAGTTGCTTAAGAACAAAACGCTGATATTGAAGATTCCTTCTCTTATAATAAATTGAATTGAATGATAGAATTCCTCTTTGACAGCATCTTGGATATCTGAGAGGTCAATGATTTTTGAGAGCTTTGCCACCTGTTGTGTTTATCTAAGTCTTAGCAGACATTATCTGAAGGAGGAGTAGTATTGGAGTTAAATGATTGTCCACCTAAATACTAAAATATCATAGAAAAACAGTTATCATATCCCCTTGGTTTTGAGATTATAGTACACATGCATGTTGTCTTGATACCATAATGGTTACTGAGTCTTACTACATGACTTGTCTGTTTAGAATGTAATGTTTTGACATAGATCCAATATGGCGCTGTGCGTAGCTGCCATGGTTTTAGGTGCCCTTTGTTTTATTGTGTGTTAAAGCCTTTCTCTGCTGTGATCCCAGTAGCTCTAGTCACTGGAGAGGAGCTAATAAACATTAGAGGGAACAACTTAAGTTGATTTCTTTTTTACTTTTCAGTGGAATTAGTGACCATTTTGGTCACTCCTTTTATACTATAGAGTGGCGCAGGAGAGGAAAGAGAGACAGGTCCATTATGCGTCTTCACCGAGAGTATTCCATATGCTATGCTGGCAATATTTCATGTCAATGTTCACTTATGTGCAACAAACTGGATGGACCTTAGCTATTGGTGAAGATAATCAGATACTTTATTCATCTACTATTCTTTGCCTTATAGTGACTGAATTATCTAAACAGATACTGGTCTCTGCACAGCAGCTGGCTGGCATCCAAATGTTCAGAGTGGACTTTGACACAAGAGGAGAGGTATCTGCTTTTAAATCTGAAGAAGCTGCGTACTGATGTGACAGTGAGTTACCAGCAATGCTTTTTAAATCTGAAATATGTTATTGTTAACTGCAAACTTTTCTCACCCCCATGAGTTTGCTTTATTTACAATCACTGGTCTTTATATTTTGCCACTGGGCAGCGAGGATAACACAAGACAAGACACTGTTTGTGGAGAAGACAAAACTAAACATTGTTCTTCATGTTTTCTTGTTACTGAAATAAATTTTTCAATTCAAGGCAATTCGATTAAATTCCGTTTAACTTGATTGATTCCAGTTAAATGTATTCACATACGTAGCACCAATTTACAACACGTCATCTCAGGGAACGTTGCAGGGACAACCCAATCAAATTGTTCAGACAACTTGATTAAATGTTTGCTGATTGCATCCAGTCATTGGCTTTGCTGGATTTCCTCCTCATGGATGAGCATGTAGCGATAGCAGACATTCACTTGCATTGGGTGGTTGACTCTGCAGCAATCTCTTAGTAAGCATGAATGCATGAAAGTGGAGAGAGAAAAAAACTCTTTAAACAGGAAAAAATCTCAGGTAAATACAGGCTCAGTGTTAGCAGGCTTTCCTCTGAGGCTGACTGGGCGTTTAGAAAGGACTGAAGCAGACAGGGGCAGGCTGGGGTTGAAATTTCAGCCTGGCTGCTTAGTTTGGTGAGGCTTTAAACCATGACAAGATTCATGATTATAATTTAAACAGTTTGTTTCCAGTAAAAAAATTTTTTCAACAACTACAAGTACAGATATGTATGCATTTTTGATAGAAATAAAGACTAAATCTAACTTACTAATAGCTTATAGTATCATTAAAAATCATAGCAAATGAATAAGTTCACACAACCTATATACAAGATGTCCCTGAATGTTATCACTTTCACCCTGTTTTCAGATTTTAAAAAGCCACATGTCGGACTACAATCCCCAGATGTCAAAAAGGTTAATATAACGCTATGCAAAGATCTATTTTCAATCAATCCCTGGATAATAGATCTCTACATGGAATTCTTTTTCTTTAGGTTCCTGCTCAACTTTCATTCTTCTTCTCCACCTGATACTCTTCAATCCCCTTTTCCTTATCCTGTCCATTCTAATCTCTCTCCTCCTCTTACTCCTCAGCCTCTTACAAATAAACAGTAAATTACTCTACTATTTTTTTCAGCTATCAAAGACATTTTATAGAAACAGGGCAGGAAAACAGAGTATAAATGTATTTAAAAGTTGTTTTGTTTTGTCTTTGGATAGGTAGGGCTCTGAAGTTTTATTTAAAAATATTTTTCAAGCAAAGAAAAGAGCCTGAATCTCTGACTTCCAAAAGTGGCGTTTTATTAAAAAGAAACTTGGCATTAAAATGTTTGGGTCTTTACACTATCTCTGAAGTATCCGTCAGGCTATTCACAGTTTAGAGAAAAGGGTAAATTAGCAACATGGATGGTCAATCAGGGGAGTTAAAGCCAGAAAGCCACTCCTCTCTGTCCTTTAATGTCATTTCATATAAAGCTTTAGTCGTAGATTCACTTTGCATGGTATAAAACTGCAGAGTAATATATGCTTGCTCTGCTGAGCTGTAAATATGCATAAAGAAAAAGGTTTCATAACCAAATTTGAATTATAAACTAAGGTGCACACAATATTAAAACATTTCTCACCCTTGCATTCCTCTCCCTAATGATCAAGGGGGTGAGTCGTAGGGCTGGGCGATATAGAAAAAAAGCTTATCGATAAAAAAAATTCATATTGATCGATATCGATAATTATTGAAAAGATTTGAAACCATATTTTATGTGCAGCTCTGCCTGGACTTTTTATAATATTGCTAAATGATTTAATTTTAATAAAAAACACAAACACAGACTTCGAATTAAATCTTTATTTAACCAACTTTTTTAACCATAACAGAATTGTTTTAAAGAAAAAATAACTTAAGAGACCTGAGATATGCTATGAAATATAACATAACTCAGAATAAACTAAAGTGACCAGAAAAGTGACCAAAATAAATATAACAAATAAATAAATGGACCTGAACCTGGTTCAGCTTAGTTTCCTGCTTTAACCTGAGTTATAACTTTGAAGTTGCTGGACCCTCAGCATTTTTCTCTCAATTGTTAGAACTACGTGGGAAACTGCCCAGAACTGAAAATATATATATATATATTTTCCCGAAATTCCCGAAGATTCCTCAGAGGAGAGCCGCGCCGGGGCCTACACAGCTCGTACTCCTGCGGGTGTGAGCGGTGGAGATGATAAAAAAAAAAAAGTTGGTTGTGTTATCAGACTTCATTTTCACTGGTTCCCTACACATTTTACAGATGACAGTGGTTTGTTTTTTGTCCGACTTGCCATGACCGAAATACTGCCAAACTGCCGAACTACAAAAACCCTTCTTTGAAACAATTTCCTCCGCCTCTCCTTGCTGCATCTTCATGTGCTCTGTGTTGTGGTTTGAGAGGGCGGCGCTTTGTGACGACGTGCCTGGGTCCGCAATTGTGATTGGTTGGGAGGAAGCAGTGACCAGCATAAACCTACATGCTAGGCTACAATGAGAAGGAAGGAAAACTGCGTTTCTTTTTTATCGAACTTTTATCGACTCTCTTTTTTTCTATTGCGCCACATGTCTATCGATCAATATATATCGTTATTGAATTATCGCCCAGCCCTAGTGAGTCGTACCACAAATCAATACATCAGTGTAAAAAGGTGTAGGGAATTGGCACTGTTTGCTGGGATTAGGGATTAGGGATCATTGCCCAAGACCTGAAGTGGTATGGAGGACCTAGAGAAACACTGAAAAAGCAAACCAGTCATTTCAAATTAGGCTGGGATTAGGCTGGAATTTTTTTTTATTCTGTTGCTGTTTTTAAATCATTTATAGAGCAATTTATAATTTTAATCAAGCACCAGCACCCCTCGCAACCCCACTTCGGATAAGCGTGACAGAAAATGGATTGATGAACGGATCATTTTAAACATACAGAGCATTTAAGCATTTATAGAGACTTCAAAATGTCAATATAATTAAGAAAATTAGGTGTCAAATGCATAATAACATGCTTACTATGTATGAAGTTAAAGTTAACACTGAGCCCTTCAGTTCATAGGTCAGTATTGGTGGCTCTTTCTATGACTCAGTTGCTATGAAGTACTGTAGCCCCCGGCCTTAAAAAGGTTGGTGACCCCTGATCTAGAGGATTCTTCTGCGTTGGTACTTGGAAGCTTCTTCTTCCAGTTGGCAGAGTGGGCATTGAACCTCAGTATAAAAAATGTACATTTGAATGTTTCTAGTAGCATACAAATTCTTCCTTTTTCTCCCCAGCTTTTATTGTCAATACACTGTCACAAGTACAGAGCAACGAAATGAACTCTCTGTATTTAACCCATCCCCTTGTAAAGCAGTGTGGGGTAAAGGTCTTTGCTCAGGGACAGAGAGTGTCAGTATATGGGAGCAGGGCTTGAACTCGGAACCTCTGGATAACAAGCGCAATTCCCTAACCATTAGGTCACACTCCCATAATGTTAAATGTTAATGTCCCCAAATGTTAAAAATGCTTCCCTAATTCAGACAGATCTCAAACTACAAACCTAAATCCCCCACTCCAACAATGACTCTATCCTTGCAAATGAGATGAACCATTTCTACTGCCAGTTTGATAGTCTATTAGTCACCATCCCCCATGACTCCTTCTCGCAGTATCACCCCTTGTCCTCTCTCATCAGAGTTGGCTCTTGCAATCTCCAATTTAGACAGACTGTTTAAGAGGCAGAAGACCTGCAAAGCAGCTAGGCCAGTCTGTGCTTCCCCACACACCCCAAGGAACTGTGCTGATTAGATGTCTCCGATATTCACAGACATTTCTGATACCTTACTACGGACATGTCATGTGCCAGGCTGCTTCAAAACCTCCACCATCAAAATTACAGCAACACCCTCTCCCTGTCACCCATCATTGCCCAAGACCTAAAGTGGTATGGAGGACCTAGAGAAACACTGTTATTCCAGTCATTTCAAATTTAACAGTTAAATCATGTAAGTTGAACTCCAATTGGAAACGAGTTTTCTAATTGCACATCTTTATTTGAATTATTAAAGAGGGTTTTTAAGTTGTATTTATTAATCCATTACTAAACACTATCATCCTATTTCTAAATTAAGATTTAAAAACCAAAAATCATAAATCTGATTATAAATACCTTTCCTAATCATACATTTAAAAAGAATATCCCATTTTGTTTTAAAACTTGCATTTTTAAATCCTTTATGTAATAGCATTTTTGTTTTGCTTTACAGAGGCCAATTGACTTTTTCTTGACCCTTCTGGTCGTTAAACAAAAACATTAGACAAATCGCAGCTGTTCTTTGGCTGTAAACAGGTTTCTCATTTGTTAGACAGCCACAGTTGGTTCATAACATTATGAAGAAGCTCAGCTGCTCTGCTCTCAATCGGCAGATCCTCATCCTCCAAACTGGTCTATTATTGACATTTTTGTGAATAAACACCATCTGAGACGCGGAAGAAGTTGTAGTCTTATATGGAATAATCAGGGTCAGAACTTTGCAGATTTGCAATTCCAGTGAACTCGAGGTCACTTAGGCTCAGGTGGATTGCATCCCTTTTAAGGGGATTATTTATGAAGTTATCTGAAGTTAAGAAAGTTTCTTGAATCTGATGTGGTACACTCGTATGTAGGATCCCATGGTCAAAAAATAAATTATGGCATGAATACGTAAATGTTGTTTCCTTTTGCCACCATCAAGGACCAGGGGAGGATGTGGCATATCATTCACTCTGCAAAGAGGGTAAATGGCAGATAACTTCCCGCTCTTTAAAATCTGTTTCAGACTCTCCCCTCTGGCATGAGGCTGTGGTCAACAGGGTCAAAAGATGCAAAACAAGCATCTTCTTCCCTTCTGCAGCTAGCCTCAACAAGGCCATTGGCCCCAGCTAACACTTTCTAACTGAAAATAATACAAAACCTCAACACACGCTGTACTTAATCTAATGTTATATTGTTGTTTTAATGTATTTTTCAAGATCTGGCATGATGCACTTCCTATGCAAAATTGTTTTTCCAGATTTTTGGCCGTAAATTTCTTATTATGTTTTTCAAGCCAAGGGGCTGAGCATCTATTTTTACTTCAGATGCAAAACTGTACTAGATGAAGTGGCTCAGTAAAAACCTACACCAGTTAAAGAAAAGCATTGGCTTAGGAACAACACTATAATGGCTAAATGTATGTATCAAAAAGCTGAACAGAATTAAAAAAATTCCAAGCTATAGAGGTAATTTCACATATTCTAAGACTTGATTAATCACTATCAGAGGGTATAAACATGCACGCTTTTTTGTGACTGACTCTTGTGAGATCTATGGGTTTTGATCCTTTAATTAAAGTCTTTGGGTTTCCTACTTTCTACCAATTTAAACATGTGCTCTTTTCTTTTTTTATATGGAGTTATTGATCATCTAAAGTTCTCAGGTTCCCCCATTGATGATGTTTCATCTCAACTCTGCAAAAAGGTTATTTTTGCTCTTAGTCAATTTGTTCTGGTTACTATCATGGACATCTGGTGTGCTTCCTAAATTATTTAAACAGCTAAGATCGCAACAAAAGTATTAATTCCATTATTACATCACCTTATTTATTTACTCAAATTAAGGGCGAAAACAATTATCTTATGGCAAAGTCAGTCATTTTTAGATCCTTTTTTTTTTTAGTCCTCAAAGCTATTTAAAATTAAATATGCAACTGATAGAATGCCTTTCCAGAAAAGACGTTTTCAGTCTGGCCTTAAGTATCTTAATAACAAAGAATATTCATTGTAGTTTTAATAATATATATAAGAACAGATTTACTCCTTAAGTTAATTTTACAAAAGGCAAGAGACTGGTGTTGTAGATAACTGTCCAGATGAGTTATTTATCAAATATTTTCTGTATATTTACTTTTTTTTTAAAGACCATAAAAAATATGAAAGCATTATGATGCCAACTGACTGATGCAAATTCAAACCTTGATCCCCTGGTGCTGTAAAATGTATTAATTTGCTGTTGTAACAAAATTTCCTCCTTCTGAGATGAGTCTACTTAATCAGGCAACCCCGGAATTGCTGTCCTCTGATCGCCTCACTAGGTGAAGCATTCTCAGTTATTAAAAAAAGATAAACTTTGGCTTAAGTGGCTCTTTTAATTCCAGTCTCCTGTGGCTGCAAAGTGCGGATACAGCTTTCAGAATAATATAAAACAATGAAGGGAAGTCATCCATCTGAGACAAAAAATGTAAAACCTTGACGCAATAGTCTGAATAGGAATCCATCTTAGGATTACAAACCAGTAGCTGCGCAACTCGGGTCTACGTGGAACAGGCAATCTGTTTTTTTCAGTGCAAACTTATAAAAAACTAAAGTGATGGGTAAAATAGATTATGGCATTATTTGTTTGGTCATGGAAGTCATAACAACACACAGTAAAAAAGGCTAGTGCACCCTCTGACTTTACCTTTGACACAGTAAAGTATAACATTATGATCTACCATTTAAACCATTTTAAAAGCATTCAGAATATTTGGTAGGGAACATTTCTTGCGTTGGACTAAATCATAGCCGACTCCACTATTTTTCTTTTTCATAAGTAGTCTTGCAGGGCTTGATTCTTTGACCTTCAAATGTCTTGTGTGTCTTGTCCCTTGGTTCTCTATTCCAAAAACAATGAATTCCTTTTATTGTCATAAAGATGATACTCAGATTTATATGTTCCTAAAGTAGGATTATGACTTCTGTGCGAAAGGTTCAGATAATTTGCTTAGGATTTTTTTTCTCTGGTCCCCTCCCTGATCTGACCAGTGATGACATGTTTAGCCGCATACTTTTACTAGTAAATAGTTACTTTTATTGTTTGTTTATCTTAATGACAGATCTTCAACATGCTCAAAGGTTACCTGTGGAGTACCACAGGGATCAGTGCTAGGACCAATTCTCTTTACTTTATACATGCTCCCAATCGGTAGAATTATTAGACAGCATGGGATTCATTTTCACTGTTATGCTGATGATACCCAGCTATATCTGTCTATAAATCCAGATGAAGCTAACCCATAACATAAATTACAGGCATGTCTTGAAGACATAAAAAACCTTGATGACTTTTAACTTTCACCTTCTGAATGCAGACAAAACAGAAGTTATAGTCTTTGGACCAGAGTCTTTGAAAAAGAAGCTGATTAGTCAGTAACTTCATTTGGACGAGATTAAACTGCTTTCAGATAATAAAGTAAAAAATCTTGGTGTTGTTTTTGATCAGGACGTGTCATTTAAATCCCATATCAAAGAGGTTTCTAGATATTCCTTCTTTCATCTGAGGAACATTGCAAAAATTAGAAATCTCCTGTCCAGGGGTGATGCTGAGAAACTAGTCCATGCATTTGTTACTTCAAGGCTGGTCTATTGTAATTCTTTACTATCAGGAAGTCCACAAACTGTAGCTGATCCAAAATGCTGCAGCCAGAGTTCTGATGAAAATTAAAAAGAGAGATCACATCTCTCCTATCCTGGCTTCTCTTCATTGGCTTCCTGTTAAATCCAGAATAGAATTTAAAATCCTCCTTCTCACATATAAAGCCTTAAATGGCCAAGCTCCATCTGATATCAGAGATATAATTGTTCCTTATGTTCCTAACAGAGCACTTCGTTCTCAATCTGCAGGTTTACTAGTGGTTCCTAGAATTTCTAAAAATAGAATGGGAGGCAGATCTTTTAGTTATCAGACTCCTCTCTTGTGCAACCAACTACCAGTTTTAGTCCGTGAGGCAGACACCCTGTCTACTTTTAAGGCTAGGCTTAAAACTTTCCTTTTTGATAAAGCTTATAGTTAGAGTGGCTCAGGTTATCCTGAGCTATCTCTATAGTTATGCTGCTATAGGTTTAGACTTTTGGAGGACATAGGGACTCCAATTTCATCATTCTGCTTCATTCTCTCTCTGTTCTCCTATTCTGCAGAATCTGTTAGTTCAATCTCTAACGTCCTGCTCTCTCTGCTTTTCCTCAGGGTAGCTTTGACTCGCCTGTTCCTGTTTGGCTGTGACGCCATCCTGGAGAGAAACGTCAGCTGGGCTGCTTCCATCAACACCCTTGTTTATAGATGCTGGAGATCGGCCTGTTTTTCAGTGTGGTCCTGTTTCTCTGACTGTGACTGGCTGGATGTGCTCTCTTCGTCCTCTGGCATGGGAGCTGGCTCGGAGCTCGTCTGCCTGGCTGTGTGTTTCCTCGACGGGGCCGCCTTTTGCAGCTGCTTTTTGTGTCTCTGCTTCTGTCTCCTTGAACCCTAGTCAACTTCAGCAGATGGCCGCTCACACTGAGCCTGGTTCTGCTGGAGTTTTCTTCCTGTTAAAAGGGAGTTTTTCCTCTCCGCTGTCGCTACAAGCATGCTTAGTGTGAGGGATTGTATTTGAGTCAATGTGTCAATGCAATCAACTGGTTTTCCTTAGATAGAAAACTTTGAATCAATTTGACTGTATGATCTGGTTAAACTGTAAAGTGCCTTGAGATGACATGTGTTGTGAATTTAGCGCTATATAAATAAACTGAATTGAATTAAATTGAAATTGAATTAAACCATTTTAAAAGCATTCAGAGTATTTGGTAAGGAAAATTTCTTGCACTGGACTAAATCATAGCCGACTCCACTTTGACCTTCAAATGTCTTGTGTCGCTTGTCAGTTTGTTCTCTATTCCCAAAACAATGAATTCCTTTCATTGTCATAAAGATGATACTCAGGTTTATATGCTCCTTAAGTAGGATTATGTCTTCTGTGTGAAAGGTTCAGATAATTTGCTTAAAAAATAAAAAAAAACCAGTAGCTGTGCAACTAGGGTCCAGGTGGAACAGGCAATCTGTTTTTTCAGTGCCAACTCATAAAAAACTAAAGTGATGGGTAAAATAGATTATGGCATTATTTGTTTGGTCATGTAAGTCATAACGACACACAGTAAAAAAGTCTAGTGCACCCTCATACTTTGCCTTTGACACAGTAAAGTATAACATTATGATCTAACACTTAAACCATTTTATAAGCATTCAGAGTATTTGGTAGGGAACATTTCTTGCGTTGGACTAAATCATAGCCGACTCCACTATTTTTCTTTTTTATAAGTAGTCTTGCAGGGCTTGATTCTTTGACCTTCAAATGTCTTGTGTCTCTTGTCCCTTTGTTCTCTATTCCCAAAACAATGAATTCCTTTTATTGTCATAAAGATGATACTCAGGTTTATATGTTCCTAAAGTAGGATTATGACTTCTGTGTGAAAGGTTCAGATAATTTACTTAGAAAATTTAAAGCATGGATGGCTTTTAACTATTTAAATTTATTTTTCTAATTTAAGTAAAAAGAGACTGTGTTGATTATTCTTCAACCCTTTACTTGTAGGTCTTCTTTTGTTGAAATTCACTCTCTAGTGGATCATAGAAAGTTTTTAAAAGCATGTTGTTTAGAGATACCGTTCAAATGGTTATCCATGCTTTTGTAACAACATGACTGGATAACTGTTATTCTTTGACCCTCTTTGACCCTTGGAGTTAGTCAATCATACCTATCGTAACTCTAAGCTAGTTTGTGCAAAACACTGCTGAATGCTTTTCAACTTTAACATGGAGGAAAGACCTAATCTCTCATTTTATCCCTCTAAAATGTCTGGATCCGTTTTAGAATTAATTTCTAAAATCTTGTCTTTCTTTTATCTTCCAATGATATTGACCATCCCTACGTCTATGTGCAACTGCGCCTGCACCTGCACTTCACCTTCTTAGCCAGTTAGATCAGGTGACTAACTCTTGTTGAAGGTATCAAATACAGGATAGAATGTCAAGAGGGCTATGGGGGTGCAGCTCCCAAAATCCTGATACCAGAACATTAAAAATTCTCATTACCCACAGTCCTCTATTCAGCTTTAATCTAGTACAAGTTACTACAAGGATTTGTTTTTAGGAGTCTGTCTGTCTGTCTTTCTGTCTGTCTGTGTATAGGATAACTTGAAAGTTATGGATGGATTTATCGAAATATCTATGAGGTGACCATCAAGGAGGTGATGATCCAGACCATAATTGGATACATGAGTTTCTTAAAAGATTCTCTAACATTGTGAGATAGCAATGTTTGGCGGAACAAGCGGTTCTCTACTAAACCAGAGGGTGGCAGCAGTTGAAACTCAACACATATTATGAAAAAAAAATTTTTTATTTTTTTTCCAGCGGTGTGCCGAATGCAAAGGAACATTTAATTTTAGACCATGTGTGAGTTTGAGCTACATGTGTAAGTCACAATGTGGGGCAAAAATTGCTGCTTGGCGGGGATCTGCGCTGTCCAAGTGCTTTTGTAGTAAACTTAAGTTTTATTTTCTTCATTTCTGTTTTGTATGTTGTTGTTGCTCTTTCTACCTATTTTTAAGTTCTGCACTTGATTATTTACCTTGATTCAACTTGTATTGTTTTTTTTTTTGCATTTGTAAATCCTTATTTGATCCCTCAGACAGACAGATTGATACATTTCCTCCCCAACACCCTGCTTGATCGTGGGTAACCATAATATTTTATCTGGTTAGAAAAGTTCCTTCATTTTCATTAGTAATTATCAATCTGGATGAAAAAAGAAACATGTTTCTTTTACTGCTGACTGTTCTAAACTAGGTGGGATGGGAAAGAATTGAGAATTTGGACTTTGTAGACTGAGAAGTAGCTAATGCTAAAATAATCATTGCCTGTTCAATTGGATTATATCTTTTTTGCTATTGTTTAACAGGCACCAGAGGCCACAAAATCAAATTCCCTTCCATCAGAGAGCTGTTTTATTTGTAGTGTTTATTATTTGCTCTTCCAATTCAATGATTTCTTAAGGAGAAGGTTACAAGGAGGCCTTGAAAGAACAAATACAAAAAAAAAAAACTTCAGTCATCAGGCTGAGGCTTCGTACATACATGGAAACCCAAATCCATCAAACTCTTGTATAATTGAGCAAGTGCAGCATCCTCCCGCAGAGTTTTCGGAGCTCATCTTTTGAAACATGGAACAGACAAGATGGAAACAGCTCGGTACCACCTCCACTCAGAAATCACGTCAACCGTGAAGGGTAAACAACATCTCAGGGAACTTGCTTTAGCCACCTGTCAAAAATCGTGTATGTCTGATGTGCTTATATCTAAAAGAAAGAGGCAGATTTATCTCTAGCTTTGTGGTCTCTGTGTGGGTGAGAGTTGGACGAAAAAATCCAAATAAAACGACTTGTTTCCAGTTCAAGGAGGGAATTACCTCAATGGTATGGAAAGCAAATAATATAATTGTTAAAGAGTTTTGCAGACCTTGAGTTGAACCTACAGCTTTAAACACAGAGTACTTTGATTTCTTTCATCTCTTTCCAAATTAGTTTCAAAGACAGTTGCTATGTCACATTTGTATAAAGCTTTCACTGCATCTTCAGGTCCAGCAAAAAAAAGCTAAAATAAATGAGGAAAGAAAAGAACCAGAGAAAACATTCCTATATAAAGAGAAATCCACACATAAAGTAGTGATGCGTGCTTGGGCAATGAAGACGGTAAAGTATGTCATTTCAGCCTCTAGGATAATCGAACAAAACCAAAAGCAATAAAAAAAAAACAACATATTTGTCATAGAACATGAGAGCAGAGGACAGCAGAGAATGACAGCAAACATCACTTATAAGATGGGTCATCATGGCCCTCTGAAGAGCATAATGGTCCCTGTTCTTCAATATGTCTTTTTTTTTTTTTTTCTTTCTTTCTTTCTGGCTCCACCTCTGTGTTATGATCAGTACAATATTCACAGAAACATGATTTTTTTAGACTGAAAGGGATTGTCCAAAAAGATAATCATGTCCACAGCATAAGTGATGGCTAAGAAATTTGGGTTTAGGTTCTTATGTTCTCAACATACATCAGTTTGGCAATAGGAGATAATAAAATGTAACATCTGCCATTTCAGAGACTTTTGACCTTATTTGTTATTTCTGAAGTCTGTGCCAGAAAAAAAAAAAGTAAAATAAGCAGCTTAACACTACCTATGTTTAGTTAGCTAAGTTATCGGAATAAACGGTCGATAGGTCAAAAAATGTGTGATATGAAAATGTTGAATTTGGCAATATGGGAAAGAGATTGAAATCAACTTATTGGGGTCTGGTTTGTGCAGCATGACAACCTGATCAGCATGTTTGCGAATGCTTGTCAATATAAAGTTTATATCTGACACTGTCTAACACATAAGAAAATAAGTCATGAAAAGTTTTATATTTAACATTAAATCCATCCTAAAAGTCAATAATATAATAACGAAGACAAATAATAGTAATGAGAACATAGATCATAAGAGAACTTTTTTTTTTGCAACCAATTCAACTAAGTAATAAAGCACACACATTTTTTGATGATTTTAAATCACTCTCCACCTAAGTCACTTTTAATTTTATTTGCAAAAAATATTTTTTTATTTAAAATTATTTTTTTTACATTTTATAAACTTTGTAAACCATAAAAGCAACATTAGTTTCCTGTTTGATTACAGATTTTGCTCTTCACTAATATCTCTATTATACGATTAACATTATAAATACCTTCCAGTATTAACCAAAGGAGAGTCGCTGCAGTCCTGTTGTATTACCATCTGGCTTGATAGGACTGTGTTAGTGTAGGTGAAGAACATGGGCTTTTTTCTAAAATAATTTTTTAGACTCAATATATCAACAGACATCAATCACATTTGGACTTCCCTGCTCTCAACTAAAAGCAATGCCATGAGATGCAACTTTCCTCTGTCGACCTATCACCAGCGATGTCCTTCAGCTCTGCAGTGCTGTGGGCCACTCCAGCCTCTGAGTTTCTGCAGCATAATCACCCGCCTGTGGCAGCTGTGAAAACCTCCTTTGTATCGTGGCGTTGCCTTTTTACTGCAGCACTGCACCTTAAGCTATCAGCCCCCCTGTTCTCCCTTCAGGCAAGTCTCATGCCTCTAAACTGTCAGTAAGAGAGAATTTACTGACCCCAAGATGGGACTTAATTTTTCTTTGGAGGCACAAACTGAATTCTCAGCAAAGAAAGATGAGAGTCCCTCAATGATATAAGCACCTTCCCTCCATTTCTACTCAGGGATCATAGCTCAACCCTGCAATATATGCCTCTAAAAGACAGAACAATAGATTATGCTAAAATAGATTTAATGCTGTGAAATCAAATAACCTGCTACATGTCTTTCACACCGTAATTATTACGGTGCCAAGATAATCTTCCTATTCCAGTTTACATTCAGAACATTGCTGTGTCCTCATCAGCAAATAGCATTTATACACTGCAATAATGTTACACATGATGAAGAAAAGCCCTTCTCTACAGCTATTCATTTTCTCGATAGACTGACTCTAGCGCACACTCATAATTACTTGTTTGTGGTTAGAATTATGCCATGCTGGAGAGGACAATATGGCCAAATTATGCTGCTGCACCCTTGTGTTAGGAAACTCCACAAGGGGTTGGGCTGATATTATATTTGAAAACAAATAAATAGCTCATAATGGGAGAGTTATTTGTGCTTTCAGTGAAGTAATAGAAATCCACTGTTACTGGATATGTACTCAATATGGATAAAGTTTGGTTGAAATAATGTTTTCAACTCTCATTCTGAATGTTTTTCACTAGGAGAACCCTCTCCCACAGACTGCCAATCTGGGTCCCTGAGCAAGACCCTTAACCCTGCACAATGGCAGCCAACTGCCCCCTAAGGGGGGTGGTTTAAATTCAGAGGGTTCATTTCGTTGCTCTGTACTTGTGACAATGTCATGACAATAAAAGCTGGTTGAAAAAAATCATCTTTTCAGGTGCTTTATTAAGCTACTGATTTTACTGTAATCACTAACAGGTTGATAAATCCCCAAATATATGAAATAAATTATTTTAAAGTGGAAAAAATACAATTGTGTTACACTTATACAGTGTCTGACAATGCCCCAAATTAATACTAACAATAAGGGTGGTAATGTGAAGTTACGGCATCTAATACTTACCCAGACAAGTGTTAACACTCATACAGGAAATTGTTGGGTAAATTTTGAAAATGGAAATTCCGTTGTTGAAATGGTCTTGGTTCTGTTGAAGTTTTATCTTTAAATCTTCATGGTTGTTTTTTTTTTCATTTTGTGTTATTCTAGTTATGTTTTATTGTATTTGAGTTCTTAGGTATTTCTTGTTCGCCCTCCGTTGCCCTCTTGTATCGGTCTTCTTTACCCTTGCTCCCTTCTAGATTCCTCTGTTTCCCTCTGCTCCCAATCAGCTGATTACCCTCGTCTTTGTTTCTTTCTATCATATATGCATCACCTGCTTAGTCACTGCTTGCTGGTTTGTCGTAATTTCTTGGCTTCCTTGTTGTGAGTATTCCAAGTTTTCCGTATTTTTGCATTTTTTGGATTGTGTTTGGGTTTTTTTCTTCTGTTAACCTTTTTGTGACTAAACCTGCAAGAAACCACTTCACCTTCAGTCTCTGCATTTGGGTCCTTCTCCTCAAACCCCCACCCAACCAGACAGTTGTAAAGGAAAACATTTGTGTTTGGAGCTACAATAAAGTCCTGCGTTTACAGACAACACCTTTTCTTTTTATCAGGGTTGGATGAGAGTTTCTGCATCAAGTGGAGGAGTTCAAGTATCTTGGGGTCTTGTTCACCAATGATGGAGAATCGAGCAAGAGATTGATAGACGGATCGGTTCGACTGCTACTATATTGCAGACGATGCACGGTTTGTTATGTATGGAAGTGAATCGTTACCATATTTAAAATGAAAAAGCATTTTCAGAAATGCTTTTTCATTTTAAAAATGTGGCTGCATCGTTTGACTTATAAATGAAATTAGTAATCAATAATCCTGTTTGCATTTTCATCTTCTTCTTCAACACTGCTCATTCTTTTACTTAATTTAAATGAAAAAGAAAAAGACATTTGAGATTTATTTTTCAAAATGTACGCCAGCAAATACATACCAAAATTCAATTTGAAATGTAAAATTTGAAAATCAAAAAGCATTTCCAGAAATGCTTTTTTATTTTAAAAATGTGGCTGCATTACTTGACTCATAAATAAAATTATTAATCAATAATCCGATGTGCATTTTCATTTTCTTTTTCAAGACTGCTCATCCTTTTACTTAATTAAAATGAAAAAGAAAGAGACATTTGAGATTTATTTTTCAAAAGGTACCCTAGTAAATACATACGAAAATTCAATTTGAAATGTAAAATTTGAAAATGAAAAAGCATTTCCAGAAATGCTTAAAAAAAGAGGTTATTTGCTTTCTCC
This sequence comes from Cyprinodon variegatus, assembly GCF_000732505.1. Classification (NCBI taxonomy): domain Eukaryota; kingdom Metazoa; phylum Chordata; class Actinopteri; order Cyprinodontiformes; family Cyprinodontidae; genus Cyprinodon; species Cyprinodon variegatus. The sequence goes on from NW_015150755.1 coordinate 112,023, forward strand.
AATATAAGGATCAGATTATTCCTTACTGCACTGAACTGCATAAACCACTCCGCTCATATTTGGTTTGGGGGTTTTGTCCTTAGGATGCACTAGCCTCTGTCTAAGGGTTTTGTTAGGTTNACTGCACTGAACTGCATAAACCACTCCGCTCATATTTGGTTTGGGGGTTTTGTCCTTAGGATGCACTAGCCTCTGTCTAAGGGTTTTGTTAGGTTTAAAATGTACTGGTATTTTGTGTTTGGAGTTAGTGTTAATATTATGACTTTAGAGGGATTGACTTTTATGATGCTAAAATAAAGCATAGAGAGGTTGAATCATCTTATGAGAACAATTAGAAAACTGCTTATTTAAGAGTCATACTTTCCTGACTTATATAAAAATGAGCAATTGGCAGCAAAAGGCTGATGTACAATAGTTTACATTAAAGCCTTGTTACTGCAAAATGTACTTGTTTTCAGCGAGACACCAGGACCAAACAAGCCTTGCTTGCTTGCTCCTGGTGCCTTTTTTACCCTGGTCTAGGGCTGGCTAGCTGCACAGAATAAATCAACATGTTAACTTGTGTGTTACAGCTTTGGTGAAACAGAGCTGAGACTTAATTAAGTCAAGATATCCTGAGCAAAATGTTTGTTTTTTGTTTTTTTCCACAAGAGAAATTGCTCACAAAAGTAAAACTAATATGAGACTGATTCTTTGCTTGTTCTTTTTTACTTGCAAGCTGGTACTGGCACCTAACAAGATGTGACAAAACTTTTAATATGTTATCATTTGATTCCTTGTTGACTTATTAGGTAATAATAACTGTAGTGTATGAAAGTCCCCCTGATTCTGCAGATAGGGCTTGGTTGCTTACAGATGCTGCTTAGATGTTGTAGTGTTGGCTGTTGCCCCCCTGAAGCGATCACTCTTTTAATAGCACTTCAATAACACTTTTTAGTACAGTAAAGAACTCCTACACAAGAGCTGATGAAGATTCTCAGTCATCCAGGTCATAGTCATTCCATAAAAGTTCAAAAAATCCAGTGGACTTGGTTTCCAAGATTTGAATACGTTTCGCTACCTCTCCAGGAAGCTTTCTCAATTCAAATGTCTGGATCCGCAGTGAGTTTGAGTCTTTATAGAGACAAGGCCTTGTATCGCTTGGAAACATGCAAATTGAAACCGATGAGTGGGTTGTTTGGTTTCATTGTTAGCCTGTAATATCTGAAACCTTTTGCATGTTTCATTTTGCATGTTTCCAACCAATACAAGGCCTTGTCTCTATACTGAGCTAACCTGAGGTAAAGCTACTTGCTGCACTGTTGATTTTCCCCCATTTTAAAATAAATAGCAACAAATTACAATTGAGTGTAAACTTTACGGTAGTATTCTACTTAATAGAAACATAACACACTAAAATAATTCTTTCTGTTGTTATAAAACCAGTCTTCATGTGATTGTTACTCCTGGTTTATGCTTGATAAATCTACTGTACACCTCGAGATAACCCTGCATCTCAACAGGATTTAGCCTATAGAGCTTATAAATGTTGTGGCAGAGGCTTATATATTTATAAATATACAAATATTTATAAATAATCTTATCGCTAAAGGACTAACTCATCATAAAATACTAGTCTACAAAGACAGACCATGCTGTACTAATTATCTTAAGAGATTATAGAGCACCATAGTTACATCAGCTAGAGACCCTTGGCCTCAAATGCAGAGATGTGGTGTAATGGAAAAACAGCTTCATTAAATGTGTGATGTCATAACATGCTGTATATATGGACACAAGTCCTTAGAAATGTTAGCTCCTTAAGAATCGACTTTAAACAAAGATGTTAAACAGCCTTAAGAAGAAAGAGGAAGTCAACAAAGTGTTAGGAGAGTGGTTTCACTTTGGTTTACTTTATATTGCAGCCAACCTTCTGTGGTATATAAGCAGAGAACCCTGGTGATGCACTGAAAAGAAAGATATCACTTGTCCCTCCCAGTTACAGTAAAATGCTCTCATAATGTTACAGCTCCTTTCCAACAGGTCATAGCGCTACAGGGCATTTAGTGCAGGTAATTTCACTGCAAAATAAAATGTTGAGGTTTTAAAAATTGTGCCATGCTGAGCAACTCTGTCAATCACATTTTTCTGCTAATTGCTCCCTCATTAGAAATGAATCACATTGATGGATAAAAATTATGGGATAAATCTTAGCACTTAGTGAATCATTACTGCATGTCAATCAAGAACATTCGTTTACCATCTACATAATGCAGTCCAAAGGTATACGCTCATCTTTGCCTCCATTTAAAGCAGCAAAGGTAAATCATTAGTATGGGAATAGATTGCTTAAGAGGGGTTAAAGCTCACTGCACCTTCAGATGAGCAAACAGGATTTTTGAATACACAAACCAAATCAATCAATAAACAGTATTTTTCTTATTTACCTGATATTTCTGTAAAAGTAGGTATAATTTTTCCATGTTTCTTGTTTTTCTACAGTCATTTAGACCAGTTTAGTAAATGTTTTAAAATGTGATAAGAAGTACACAATGCACTCTATTTGATCTGGGTCTAATATAGACAGGAGGCAGGGAAAAACAGGCAGCTACGGTACTCTGGTCCGAGCCTGAACACGCCTCAGATGTACAAGAGTGAGCAACAAAAAGAACAACAGCCACAGCAAAGACATCATCACAGGAGGCCTGGCCGCAAAGCACGTGTTCTGTTAGAGAAAACAAACTGTCAAAAACAACTTACCTCCAAGCTGTGCAGTTTTTACCAATCAGCGCATCCTAGGGCTTCTACTGATAGAGCAGTTTTTACCTGGCAGGCCGTTATGGGTCACCTAAGAGCCGTGCTAACTTGGATTTCTCACTCCCTTGCCTGCCTCTTTGAGCTGCTGTCCTCTTTCACCCACAATCATAAAATATGCAAATGATCTCTGAAGAACACAGCTTAGTGACTGTAACCACAGAAAATCCCCAGCCAGGAAGCACACAGGAGAAATGCATTACACAGAAGGTTCCTGAAAGCTTAGCCCTACAGCGGTCTCTGTTAGTTAGTTCTTCTGGTTTCTAATGAAATGAGGAGGGTAAACAGGAGCACTGACCTAGAATTCATTCGCCTTGTGCCTCCTAGGTAACTTTGGGATTCATTTGCCTGTTGACTTTGCCGTTTCTGAACTAATTAGTCTGAATTAATCCTTTACTTTTAATAAATAAGGCATTAGTCAGAGAGGTAGAGACCAGATGGGATCGTAAGAAGTTCATTCATTTGTTCATTTGTTTACTGAGGGATGAGGCCAAGACGCACATGTTGATTATATTGTCGATGCTCAGCTGAATGCGTCACATGGGGGCGAGCAGCTAAGTGCATCAACCGTAGGCTTTTATAGCAACAATATAATTTGGTAACAAGGGGGCTAAGAGTTTATTATTGTAGGTGATAAAGAATAATACCAAAGGTGCACTGGGAGGATATAACCATGCAGATGAGATGGGTGTTTACTGAAAGGATGGGCAGGAAATTAAAGAGAAAACCCTCACACTGAATGATACTTTTGTCCCGTTTGTTTCATGCTATTTCAACGTGATCTTTACAGGCCATGTTCTAGTGTAAAAGATCTACAACACTAAAAAGATCAAGAACTTTATATCTGTTTTAGAGAGCAGTTACATCATAATTATGTTGACAAAGTACATTTTTAAAAGCTAGACTTTTACAGTGTCTTTCCAGTAAATGATTATATTTTGATCCCAACCTTACCATTGTAGCTTTATATATATTTGGTTAATGTCCTGTTCTCTTAGGAGAACTGCTTTAAATTTTTTTTTATACAGTATTTTCCCATATTCTACATGAGCCTTCTTTCTGTGAATTCTGACCAGCATAACTGTCCTTCTTAAAAAGTGAGCATCTACAGTAGGCGATCCGGATAAAGATGATGCTTTGTAGGGTTCCCTTAGAGTTAGGAGGTTTTGTTTTGATTTTGTTCATGAGCTCTTTTTCAAGAGAAGAACTCATGAGTATCAGGGGATTAACTCCAGGTAATCTAATTACTAATTCTCTCCAGCCTGACACAGCCAGACTGCATTACATGGAGCATAATTAAGTCTGTTAAACCGCCATTGACACCAACCAGACCTGGCAAGACCAGTCGCAGCATGTCACTCTCGATGCGTCACTTTTAGCGTCTTTTCTGCTAGCATAACAGCAAGATGGTGACAGCAACGGAGCAAAGTTTTGATGATGGCCTTTCTGATATCCTAAGGAAGATTTATCTAACTTATGGACCTCAACAAAGGACATATTTAGTTTTATTTATGTCTAAAAAGAATATAATTGTTATTCTTGGCTTAACCTCTTTCACTGGCCTCTTTCAAAATTACAAAAACAGAGCACATTGCTTA
>NW_015150755.1:117689-119692 GCF_000732505.1 Cyprinodon variegatus
CTGATCAGTCTTCTCCTTGTTTGAGCTGAAAGTTTAGAGGGATGCATGGGTTGTCGTAGATTTGCAGTTGTCTGATCTTCCATTTCATTATTACTGCTTGCACAGTTCAACTTAGGATGTTTAAAGCTTGGGAAATATTTTTTATCCAAATCTGGCTCTAAAGCCTAAAATCATTTAGCATACCAAATGGTTTACCCTAATTCTATATAACTCTAAATATTTATAATCTTTTATAAGAAACTAAGTTTTTCAGTACTTGCAATCACTCAAAGGTCAGTGTGACTTGTTCTTCAGTTGAAGGTCCATACTCTCAATTAGTTACACACATTTGAGCTCATAGAGCCCAGGTGAAGACTGACTGCTCAAAAGTAATTGCTTCGACTAATTAAGTACTGCTGCTCAAAGAGGCCAGTGCTGTGGATTACGGTTTCAGTTTCCAGGTCAGTAAACCTTGTTTTGTTCTCCCAAATACTATAAAAACAAGGACTGCCACTTTTAAAAAACAATGTGAACACAAACATGCCTAAGTCATTGAGTCCAGTAAGTAAGTAAATATATCAGGAAATCAGATTTTACTATACACTACATCATTTATTCTCTTTGGGACTTCTACATTGAATAATTGGAGAGCCATTAATCATTTTGAAATTGATGCAGTTAGTGAAATAATTTGTAAACTGTGTGGATTCAAGTGTCCAGGAGAAAGATTAACAAAGGAAAATGAATAAGGCATTTGGACAAAGCCCCAAATGTAACAAGGAAAAGACAGATTAATTAAACAAAGCTGGATTAAATGTTCTCTTCAATTTGACTTTTACTCTAATCACATTGTGAAAAGACTCCCCAATGGAGGCGTCTAACACTTTATACCATCCCTCTATTCACATGAGTGCCTATGTTTCCTGTGACTTGGAGTGAGGTGTCTTTCTCACAACAATGAAGCAAAAAACATTTTGTGGCATGTAATGTTTTTAATGGCCTGGTAAGACAAAAGGGAAGAAAAGTTAGTAAAGAAATTACTTTTATTTGCATCACTGTTCAAGTTGTCCGAATTTGCTTTGATAGGGGCCTGTGTCTGTTGGGTTTCACTTCAACTTAAAGTCAAAGCAATGAAGATTACAGATTAATAGGCAAGTATGGGGACAGAAAAATGCTGGGCTAAAACACCAACGTGCTTCCAAAGAAATATGAGTCAGCATACTACCCTGGTGTTAGGTTTTACAGTTTCCTTTGTTAAACAGCTGGGAAAAAAATATTTATCTGGTTGACTACGGATAGCATTTTATGACTAATCTTAGCTAAGACACTTTGCCTGGTTCATTTAGTGATGGCAATTTCGAAGCCCCGTCAACCAACTAAACAAATTAACACAATTTGCCAAAATTCCACACCATGCTCAAAACATTTGAAACAGTTAAGAATCTGCTGGATAGCAATCAGAACTACAATTTAGCGGGAATCGTAATGTCCGCATTATTTCATTGCTGAACATGTTTGTTTCATAATAACAGAATTGATAATGATTGTATGAATACATCATTTAAAAAACTAATATCTGACATGTGAAATTGTAACAGGATAAACAGCTCTTTTGATGCATAACAGCTATGTTACAGTGTGGTCCTGTCAATATGGTTCCGAATTCTAATCCATTCTGGTTTCCAATCTACGTATACATCCATTTGGCTGACGGGTTAGCAGGCACGCCTCTCACTGACAGGTTCTTCTATTTCATATCAGTTTTTGATTTTTGTTTTTCCAATTTATGTTAATTAGGATGCTTTTAGGCCTGTGTGGAGTAACATTTGACTGTACTGCACCTACAGTCAGTGTTGTGCCTGAACGTGTTCATTGAATGAAAGTTCATGAACTCGTTCATATTTTGGGCGAACGTGAACTGAATGTACTGCATTACTGCCTGATGAACGTTATTGTGAACTCGTTCATTCTGGTGTCTGTGAACGGCACGCTCTCTCAGTTCAACTCCGTTCAATAGGTTGCCA
>NW_015150755.1:120739-128248 GCF_000732505.1 Cyprinodon variegatus
CTGCCTACAGTTATATAAATAAGCCAATGAGTTATCCTTTAAACAGTACTGAGAGTTTAAATGATTAGAACCAACTCTGCTATCCAGTAGTTCCCGCAGATTCTCCACATTCCTGCTGTTGTTCTGACAGCTGAAGATGATCATATTAAACAAGAGGCATCAATAATTGTTTAGGTGTACCATGTCAATGAATATCTGTTATATATTAATCAGTGGATGACTGTCGTAGAGATGTGTGAGCCTCTGTCTATTTTAGATCTATCTGCATGAGTGAACTGTTCAGGAAAAATTCTAAACTAGAATTAAATATAACATTTCTTTCCCTGGCTTTAAATAAAATTGAAAATGGAAAAAAAAAAAACGTGGTTTGAGCAACGATTCTGCTGCATTTAAATACTTCAGTAGTATTGGATGGCCCTGATTATTCGAATTTACTGTGAAGCTTGATACAAAGTGTACGAGATCTAGCTCGTAGCGGTCGCGTGACTGGGGTGCAATCGAAACATTTCTCAGCGACACTTCTACTTCAAAAAAGTTGAAGCTGTGTCAAGCAGAATGACTCGAGGCTAACAAGAATAGCTTCACTTTACTAATAACAATTGTAACAGCTGCTGCTGGGGATTCCCAATGACAGCGTGCTGCCGGTATGCGGGGGTCTGAGTGGCTCCGACAGCAAAATAATATTTTAGGGCAAGATCATAATCTTGATGAATTATCTGCACAGACGATGTTTTGAGATGGATTTTCTGGGTTAAAACATATTAAAACTACACCTACCAGCTAATCACAGCAAATACAGCAAAGCCACCATCTGCCATTGAACTCAGGGGCAGCACAAGCATCAGATGCGTCTGAATTCTGGAGACACTTTCCTGGACCTTTAGGAGCATCAAAGATGCGAAGGAGGCGCATCTGACCTTAATGTGTACAAGCATCAAAAGTGAAGCAGCAGGCATTTTTATGCTGCCCAAAATGCATGGGGTGTGAATGTAGCATTAGGCAGGAGCACAGTTGGAAACACAGTGTTTGTCAGCGATGAGAGCATGTAAGACTCTTTGAGGCGGTGGTTGTGAGTTTAATTGCCGCATATTGCTCTCTCTGCTTGTTTAGACCGATAACTGTGTGCTCAGCTTGGTGCTATAAGAAAAAACAATATGGTCGGGCTCATTTGAAGAATGCAAAAACAGGGAATAAAAAATTAATAACACACTTTCTAGGGCCCAAAATTGATGCTTTAACATAAAAAATAAGAGGTTAGCTCATCTCGGCAGCTGTAACCCAACCGGACAGTCTTGAAAGTTCATGGTTATCATGAACATGAAAAACATCCCCTAACGGCCGTTAACACATCCGAGGTCACCTCCATGGCCAATCCAGTAGGGCCATCAGGGCCACCATATGCCGCCCCTAATTCTTTGTTACACCTACAATATATCAATTTCAGTGCTCCCTGCCACTAGTTAAAACTAAAGAAGCCTCTGGCATGAGAGGCAAAAGGTATTCTAGAAAACTTCATATCAAGTTGCCTAAACTGAACTTTTCAAGCTTGACTATGCCCTGGATTACTGAGAATCTACACTAAGATATCTTCCTCCTTCTGGGGAAGGCACCTGATTCCTGGCTCACAGAAACCTTAAACAGAAGGTTGCTGTGTTTTAACCTTCTGCAGGGTTAAAACATTCAGTGGAAATTAAGCTTCAAATTTAGATAATTTTATCAAAATGTACTGGAAGTATATTAGGAGATTAATAATTACTGTAGTTCATCTTTAAATGCAACAACTGATCCTCAAGGATTAAATAAAAAAAATCTAACCAAATTGTCAGGATCCATTCAAATATATATTATTCATCCAAAATATTTTGAATAAAAAAATTAACGTTATGATCACTACTCTGGTTGTACTTATCAGATATCTTTTACATAAATGTTATTATTTTATGATTCCTCTAGGCATCTTCTGTGCTCTTCTGTATTTTTCAGAAGAGCATGTTTTTTGCCTCAAGCTGTCATTGTTGCTATGTGACCAAAGATACACTAAGGTGAGGGTGGGAAAACTTCTGAAGGCTAGACCGTCCCAATTCACAGCCTATCACTTCTGGCCTTTATTGTTTTGACGGATGCAGACCCCTAATTAGGACACACATGGATATTGTCACTGCTGCCACTTGTACCTCGTTTTTGTCTACTCTTCAAAGGTGCCTTTTTGGTTGGCATCCAACTTAAATGTGCCACCTAGTGACCCGAAGATAGAACAGTGCATTACCAATGAAACAAAACCTGGGATGACAGATGGCAGCTCTGTGAATCTCCAGAATGCACAACTGGCCAGTCTGCCCTGGTGTTGAGTGATTTTCAGGGGACTAGAAATTTACATTTTTTTACAGCTTCAAGCTGTTCCCTGACTACAGCACATTACAATAAGGTCTCAAGTTCTTAGTAATTAGTTTTGTCCAATGAAAATATATACACCAACATGTATACAAAATTGTGAGGGGTATACTCAGCTTTGCAAGAAATGGTTTGTGTGTTGCCTTTGATATTCACCTGTTATATTTATGAACTTGGTTTCATTGAAATTCTAAATTATTTGAAAAGATGATTTTCCTGTTGTGTGAGTTTAACAGGTTTTTCAGAATGAACCAACAGTTTCATCAATCTACATACTATTTTTGAAAAGGACTCTGGGGCAAACCAGTATGTTTAAAATATATTTTGGTCAACTCACCCAGCAATTCGGCACATCAGTAGGAAACACACTGATGACACAGGCTTAGTTTAACACTTATAATACTTCATCGGCAACAATCAGAGCCAATGAAAGGATTTGAAGACAAATGATTACAGCTTCTACTTATACAGCTTCAGAGAAAACTCACACAATTCCACATTAATGGTTTCTAAGCCTGCAGCTCCAGACAGTTCCTTAGGATAGTAAAGGATCTATATATTGCATTTTTTGAACACTCTCAGTATAAACATCTGGCTTATAAATGTGCACCCATCCAAACATAGAGCTTGGAGAATATCCAGAAAGTGCATACTTTTGAGAGTTATATGCAAAACCAGCTATATAGGGCAGTATAAGTGCCCTACATAGTGATTAGGGTGGACATTCGGACACAGCCACTGTTCCTTTCTCCTACTCTGTTCCTTTCCCATACTCAGGAGAAACAACGGCAATGTCTGTCTCCTTGAAAAGGACTGAAAAGGACTTTAAATAAGCACCAAGGGCTTAGTTTTGATTCAGCCTTACAGCTAAATGAAAGAGCAAGAATTTCATGTGGTTCTGTAAAGAAACCGACATTGTGAATCTTGGAATTCTAAGTATTATTATAACCCAACTTAACTCACTATGACAACAGATTTTTTAAATTTCGTCAGTTAAGTCCTCTATTTAGTAATCTTGCTAATTTGGTCTTGCTACATGAGCAATTTATGGACACAGAATATTTCAGCAGCTCTGCAGAGTTACATCTGTTGCCTTGGCTTTCCCTTGTTTGTCTTATCTATCCTGAAGCACAGAAAAGCCAGAAAACCTGAGGAAAAACAAATAATGGTGTTTCCTGACAGATACTGTAGCTTGATTCTGACTGCTGGCCCTGTTTAAAATTGCATTTGTTTTGACTTCAGCCAACCTGGCCCACACATATTGGGAGGAGGGTGATTATTTTTTTTTTTTTTTTTTTTTTTACTTACCGGTATGTAGTCTGTTTTGACATTATTGCTGCATGGTCTGCAAAGAGAACATGGTGCAGAGAAAAATCAGCACACTGACAATCCAACACACCTGTTGGACTGAAGAGGCTTCTTGTTAGTTTTGATGGAAATTGGAAGATTCAAATGGCTAATTAGAGATCTTTTGTGAAAGTATTGTGTTATAAATTCTAAGTTGATTGAGGGGGAATAAATCTGTTCAATGGATACAAAGACCACCATCAGCCTAGGTCCTTCAGACCATACTAACCATAATTTGGAATTCGCACTTGCATTAATATTTCAAGCACAATTTAAGGAAGCAATAATGGAAAAAACTGAATAGATTGAAAAGTAAAGGTAATCTGAATCACAAATGATCTGAAAGACTAAGGTAAAGGTCAGTATTCTAAAATAAGATTAGTAATCTTAAAACACTGAAGACATAGTAATCATAAGTGGAGAAAGAATCAAGAAAGTAATAGAAATATGTTGTTTTTTTTAAAGCCAAGATGTTTTAAAACTTTATACAGAGTCATATTTACACAGTGGCTCACAAGTAAATTACTACACATGCAAAGGTTCCATTTTAGTTCAAGAATATCAATGACGTGGTTTAATAAACAACAACAACAAAAAAATGAAGGTTTGGCGGTTTTAGCTAAAGCGCCTTGTTATTAATGGGACTTTTCCTCCCCTGTATATAATCTTATTCTATGATCAATGGTTAGTCTTCCCGGTCACAGCCAGACACGGCACCTGCAGCTGCTCTGGCATGGAGAACCACAGGAACAACAGTTCCAACCCAGTTGTTTGCCGGCATATTGATGGGGCTTGAATCTATGCTGGTATAACTGGCAGTATTTCTGTCCACCCTTTTATTTAACAATGGCAAATAAGAGATTTTATTATAGTCCAAAATTTAGCTAACTTAGAGTGAAATAAAAATAATAACATTATGCAAAAATAAGGAAGGATGTATTTGGAGAACAGTACCAAATCAGCAACATTAAAGATGTCAGGATCCCCAAGTGTTTGGGTTTTTGAATTTCTTTAAGCTTGTGCTGTCTGTTTTTTTTTTCCTTTTGTTTGGTTGTTTCAATATTATTTAATGCTTTTTTTATTAGGTGTTTTTATCTTAAATTCGCTTTCTCTGTTGTTTAGTTTCCTCTATCAGTTGCTTCTCTCCTTTAGTTGTCATTTAGCTGTCTTTTACAGTATTAAGGCTTAGTAGTCAGTGTGGAGAAAATGTTGTTTTGCAATCCTTAAAGCTGTAAGTTAAGTTCTGTCTTGTTTCAAAATACAACTTGTATTATTCCAAGAAATGCTATCTTTAAAGTGTGATTTTCTGTGATTTTCAAAGTCAAGATATTATCTGCTAAATAGTTACAAGAAAAGACCACAGGATTATAAATATTTGGGAATGGATACCTCTATAAATAATAAAAGTAATTGAACTTTATTGATCTTAGATTGGAGAAATGTACTTCTGCATTTAATCCATTCACTTGGGGAGCAGTGGGCTGCTATCGTGGGGGTGCCTTGGGAGCAATCGGGGGTTAATGGTCTTGCTCAGAGACCCAGAGTGGCACTCTGTGGGAGCGAGGCTTGAACTCAGAACCTCAAGATTCCAAGCTCTATGCCCTAACCACTAGGCTGCCACTCTATGGCAAATAAAATGGTAAGTGTTTACTTCAAAACATCTGGTCAGGTACCTAAAGGTGAAGAGGTACTTTGTGCTAGTTAGTTAAACTTTGGCTCCCTCTGGAGAGATGTTGTGCAGCTTTGGCTGTATTTGTTGAACTCTTTTCTGCAAGTAAAAGAACCTGTTATCTAAACAAGTCAGATGCCTGTCAAGTAAGATGGATATTAGAATTTCACTGACAGTTATCATATTTCTACTGTCATTCCTGTTCTTCTTGACCTGATGTATTAGCAGCCAAAGCTATTAGCTATTTTGTGGCACCAAACACCACCTGTAGTTCTGAACGATTATTCTGCCTTGCCTTTTTTTTACTTAATCAGTCATCATGAAGTCTATTATAGAAAGTCCCATTAAAAAGTTTCAGAGTGCATGTCACAAAATATAAAAAGGGGTACGCACCTCTTTTCCAAACACTGTTTGGAAAAGAGGTGCGTACCTTTATCAATTTCTAGTTTCATCATGGTAGAATGTAATTTACATCATGGCATTTCTCTGACAAGGCATTTGCTCTTAAGCTAAGCTAGGGTTCACACTGTCTGCGCATAACCTTACAACAGAACCCCATCTATTTTGTTTCAGTATTCTGAAATGAATTCTTGAACATTTTATTTTTTTCTTGGCAGAAGTTTAGCCTTGTATTAAAAATATATTTCCTCATCATTGTTTTTTTATGTTGCAATGCTTTCATATTGTGTATTTGTTTAATGGATTTAAGTAGCGCTTTCATACATTCATCAATCCTTTTCATTATTTTATAGCTCAGTAATGGAGAAGTAAACTAGAGCTGAGCTATGCTGAATTAATAGGAGCTTTTAGCAGCCTGTATACTGTCCATTTCATTTTGTAGAGCTGGGCAAGAAGTTTATGTCCTTGGCATTCAAAGAAGTCAACAACCCACCAGCATGAACCTTATGCATCAAAGTTCCAGTCTATCCACTTACTGTGCACGGGATTTCAGTTTTGTGAACACAAGATTACTTTTGACCACAGGCCAAAAGACATTTTTTAGTACTTCATGACCACCTCCTATGATTAAATGTTTTGATACAATTAGCTCTGATATTTTCTTTAAGTCATATATAAGTACCTAAAATGAAATGAGTGTTGAACTACAAAAAGAAGACAGCAAACTGTTTGAATCCTATTTGGGTTTTCCAAAACCTACATGTGTTTAAACGTTACACATACAAGCCCCTGCTTTTAAAAATAGTCAACATATTTTCAGTACCACAAAGGTGAGGGTCTTTTTTTTTTTTTTAAACCTTGATACTGTATGCATAGCCTGTGTCAATAAGATATATTTTAAAACATATTCTAATGAAACTGAACAAAATAGTAAAAAGGCATGAGCAAATCTGAAAACGCAAGGGTATGAAGAAAAGGGTCCAAAGTAGGTGAACTCAATTGCAATAGCAAAAAAAAAAGTTTCATCTGCAATTCTTGAGCTTGTTACAGCTGATTTATAACTTATATGTTGACATATAAGTTATAAATTGACATATAAGTTATATATTAGACTGGTTGGATGTGCGCTATTTAAATTAGTACATTGCTACTGGCAGTCTGAGTTTGGGTTTAACAAACAATTGTTGAAGCAATGGAGTAAGGCTGATTCAGTCAGCTTCTTAATCCTGACCCTCTCTGACAGGGAAGGTGCCATGGTCAGACTCAGTGAGATTAAGCTCTTAACAGCTGGATTTATCTCCCTCAACACTGACTTGATCCAAAGTAGCGCCCTACTAGCCCAACAATACAATCTTAAGATTAGACACAAGAAAGACATTATTGTAACCAATGCATTGTCTAGAATGTAATGTTGAATATTTCTGTCATAAAAGGCTATGTCTTTAGTTTGTTTTGGCCTGTTTTTTTCTGACGCGCTTACTTTGATGAGGGAGGGTGTAACATCCACTCTTATGAAGAGAGATTTCTCTTTTCTTGTTTGTTTCCATGCTCTTTGTCACATCCAGATCAGAGTCAGACCCTATCGACTGTGAAGAAAGATTAGGTGTAATGAAAAAGGTATTTTATCATTTAAACTGTGCACCCGGACTAGAGGTGAGTATTGGCATGAGTGTTGCGATTCGATACATGTCGCGATACTTGGG
>NW_015150755.1:130210-137425 GCF_000732505.1 Cyprinodon variegatus
ATAATAATACAAAACAAAAAACAAAGGGAGGCCTGTTTTAGAAATGATCCATTGAGGTAAAGGGTTTTAGGAGTCATGGACTGAACAAAGCCACTTTGCTTCCATGTTGCTGAAGATGCATTCAGCATCATAGATCATCTTAAGCAATAAGTTGCATTCATGTAATCTAATGTATGAAATAAATGTTTGTATTTTACTGACCAAACCGTAATTCACCTTGACCTGAAAGTTGGGATTTTCTGTTGACAAAATTACCTTAATGTGCTCCAAAAGGGCGTTCATCTTATTTGTGCAGTCCAGGGCAGTAGTGGCATGGGGGTATCCTGTACAGTATTTAAAACGCTTTTTAAAAAAGTAGTCCACCTGTTTCAAAATTTCTTTCGTGATATATAGACTAATTCACACATGCAATATTGTAGAATTCATCTTTGGTGGACTTCATTGTTTTGTGGTCGGGGAAGGTTATGAAATTGGACATATTATTATCCTTTTAATACTACATACATTATTCTGATGATAGTGCAGCGAGTAGTGGGTTAGTTAAAATTTTCAGCATGTACTGCATACAGAAAGATTAAACTGTCATTTGTTTGCGAGAACTACATGATGGAGATCTAAATTTTTGCAACACACCTTGATTCTGCATGTGACGCTCTGTCTGCTTCAGTTAGACAAAACTCTCTCTGACAGGGCAGGTCATCCCTGACAAGACTTGATTTAGGAATCCAAAAGTGTAAACCACTTTTTTCAATCTCTGGGGGAGGATTGAAAGGACTGCGTTGCTATCTTTCTCATCTTTCAAAACTCTTTTTCTTACATAAATTCTTACGATTCCAAGGTTCACATGATTGTCATAGTGGATACATTTATAAGTCATCCTTTACGTCCTTGTATTTATTGCACGCACTAACACTCATCATATTTTTCTTTCATTTTCATAAGCAGTTAAACACAGGTTATGTGACAAGGTCCCATTTATTCGGCTACTGATTTATCAGTTTGTGTTCATAATTTTTCTGTCTAAGATTCCTAAATCTTGTATGATATAGTTTTGGTACGTTTCTTTCCTCTAAATCATTCAGCATTGATAAGCTATCCAAACCATTCAGGATGATGTTGTTATTTCAGAAATCCAATCTCCATTGCTTTGCTTTACATTTGGAAAACAGAAAAACTGCACTTTTCACTGAAGCGATCGTTTCAATGAAAATGATGGGTAACCACACAGCACAGTTGCTTGAGGTTTTGAACTTTTTATTAAATAAAAACAAAAGAGAAAAAGCTGTGTTGGATGCAGGTGGTGTGATTAAATACAAGCATGTTTCTAGCTGACCAGAGAACCTGCAATGTAGTACAGTCATTTCTTCACCCTTTCAAGCCGTTTGAATTTAATTTTGTGGAAAGCTCTTCATTTTTTCAACTGTTCTGTCTTAGTGTTGCTTTATGTGTGATGCACATAAATTATCTGCATATTCATGAAGGCATATACGCAAAAAGATTTGAGTGTGATGAACCACACATTTTACTCTCACATACAAATTTCACCTACTTTGAAGACCAGCTTTGCAAGTGCTAACAAGTTTGCATTAGTTTTACTACACCTAAACCTTTTGAAGATCAGGCCTTATGAAATGTATGGGACGATGAAACTTTAGATGTGAGATCTTCTTTTTTTTATCTCAGAGTAGAAAGTGTTTTAAAAAAAAAAGATGCATTCAAAAATCCAACAGAATTTTTTATGTACCTCATTGCCCTATTTTAATAAAAATAGATAATTTTGGTACAGTAGTATCCGCAAATCTGGGTTGTTGAAAAATTCCTTCTGATTGACTGGCTTTGGCAAATTAAAACTGACCAGGTAAAAAAATAGTGTACCTAATTATATAGGAGTTACACTAGATTGATTTGATTTTGTTCTATATTGCAGTCATGTTCACAGTTTTATGTGTTCCCTTTAACTGATGCCACCAATAATGTAAAAGAGTGATCATGCTTTTCCTTTAAAGCAAAAAGAACGTTGATTGCGTATTGATTAGTTTCTATCGAACCAATCATCGGAGGAGCCTCCATCTGTCTCGGCAGATAACTCAGACCATTTTCTATTTCTAAGTAAACTTTAAAATCAGAAAGGATGATGAGATCTGTAAGAGTTGGTCAGATGTCTACTTAAAACAATGAATGGTACCATGTATGAGAGGGTGTTTAAACAAAGGAAACTGGCACAAAATCAATATACAAAAGTGGTGCTGGTAGTGAAAAGTGATTGTTCACTAAAAATGGACACATACATCTGAGACTCAAACAAAAAATAGGCTTGATTAATGCGTCTGGATGGTGTCTAAGAAAAATTCAAGCTTTGTTTCATATATATTGCATAGTGGTCCTTGACGTCTTGTTAGCTGCTACTAAAGGTAAATAAAGCAAAAATAGAGGATTTAACTCAATTGTAGGTTAAAAATAAGGAAAGGAAATTTTGGCTTAAAACAAAAATGCACGCTATTGGGATCCTTTCTCTATTCATCTATACATTCCTGTTGAAAAAAAATAAACTTTTTTTTTTTTATTATTCTGTGGAGCCTTGCTTGGATATTCAATCATATCAAAATAATTTAGTCAAAAAAGAGATTTGTCAAAGCCGGTAGTCATTTTAGACTATTTGAGCTTAAAACATGTTGTTGTTGTTGTTTTTTTCCCCTCGCTATCTAACATGTAAAGCTACCATAAGCAGAGTTGTTCTGATTACTGCAGACATGAAGGGATTTTAATAACCAAATGCAATAGAAGTTCTACTTTCCACACTGTTTACAACTTCAAACTTTATTTATCGTACTGTAAAGCCTTCAGATTGAATTAGTGGTTTAATTTGGTGAGTACTGTGCTATGACCACTGTTTATGGGCCCATGTCAAGGAAAATGGCAGAGTGCTAATGGTGGGCCATGTTCTCAAAGGAAACACTCTTCCAGCTTGGACAGAAATGGCCATGTATTACTGTCAATTAGTACCACTGCCAAATTAGCTGTTAACAACATGCGTCTTTAAGCTTTTTAGAGGTGAGGCACAGATAGGATGTTGCCTTACATTATGGGAAGCATTTAACCTCTAAGTTCCTACATGTAGAAATGAAAGGGGTATTCTGGATATTTTTATTTTTCAGAAATAAGATTCTGTGGAATACGTTTATTGAAAGCAACATCATACCTGCGAGTGGTGTCTTTTTTTAACTATATCGATTCGGCCAACAGAACTTAGGGTGTGACCAGAGATTAATGCTGAAATCAAAATAACTTCAGTCTCAAAGCTTAAAAAAAAACTCTACTTACTTTATAAACTTCTTCTATAAAAATATTTTACATTGCAATCCTTGCTGCATTAGATGTCATTCATATTTTAGTCTGGAAAGGCCATTAAAAAATATTTGTCCTTCATGACTATCCGAGTCATGCAACATAAAGTGTTTACTGAAACAGAGCGACAGTCTAAAATTTAACTTTATTTTAAGTTAAAGCAATTTTATATTTGAAAACTGAATCTTTGCAAATGTTTCTTTATACCCAAATTACAAACGGGTTCTCTTTCAAATGTTAAGTTTTAAAACACAATACAGCCATGAGATATTCAAGTTTTAACCTTTTTACCTATTTTGAAAATACACTATAAATACTTCATGCAAAAGAGAACTGCTGTGAAGGTTATGAATAACAAAGTTTGAAAGAGCAAAAACTAAATAGGTTGTAAAAAAATAACAAAAAAAAAAAACATGGATCCAAACTACTACACATTTGTCCTAATAATATCTCGATTATCCAGTCAAAACCTTATCTTAAAAATTCCTTTACATAACCCAGATCAAATTCAGATTTGTCTATTGAAGGCTAAAGGTTCACTATATACAAAAACTCCACAAAATTCTTCTACATGAAAAATTCCAAGCATTACTTCAATTCTTACAAAGGGGCATAAAACAAGCTTTCATCGCCAAGGCTAAATTCAGTTAATTCTGTTCAGATTCCAGCAGTGATTTAATTACTTTTAAGACAGCCAGTAGTGCTACTTAAATACAGAATATCTTTAATTTGAAATTTCCAAATGGACATTTGACAAAAAAATACTAATTTAGAAAGAATTTTGCCTAGTTAAAAAGATGTAGGTAATTACAGAATATATAATTCCTACATTCTTCTTTCAAGTGAAGTTGTCAAATTTTGGTACATTTATTGAACACACATTACAAGTAGGGGGTGCTTGAATTAAGAAACTATTAAGATTCTATTGTTCTCCAGGAAACAATTTTGTTAATGGTGTGTAAAATGTATTTATCTTCGCTCCCAGACATGGAAAAATTTATAAAACACACTCATTAGGAAGTAATTAATAACAGTATAGTAATAAATATGTAAAAAAAAATATATATATATTGTTTTTAATGATTTTCATACAAAATTAAAATGCTGCTTTAATATGCATTGATAATTACAAGTTCTAAAACATATCATAAGATAATATCCGGCTGTCTGATCTGTAAACCAACCTTTCATAGTTGATTGGAATTTGAAGAAGCTTTTAGAATTAGACTTTTTAAGGATCACAAAACAATTCATATGGAAGAAAGGAAGTTAAGGAATAAAAGCTTGATATTTCTTTTAATCAAATGAGGAAAGCAATACACCAAAAAGTTACTTTTAAAATATAAGATGAGTACTATAACATTAGGCCCTATAATGGAATAATATTTTACATGTTTAAAAAAATCCCACCTCATAAAAAAAAAAAAAAACTACAGTTTAACAAAATCCTTGACAAAAAACAAAACTTACTCTTAATAGAAATACTTCATGTTGAAAATTTTCATCTAAGCATTAAATCAGGAAGGATTTTAGCTAACAAGCTTAAAATAGATTTAAAAAACACTGCAACTATTTTTGCCGTAGACTTAGCAGGGAAAACTGTACATGATCTGGATAGTTGCAAAGATTTCAATTAATGATCTACACTCAGTATAGATATAATCAATAATAAATCTATTGCATTGTTATATTGATACATTTTTAGACAAAGTAATGCTTCTTAAGTTCTTGGATTAACCGCTGAGAACCGTTGAACTGCAGGAAGCTCTTCTACCACATATGATCTCATCAAATAATATTCTCCTTCTAAAACCAGACAAGAATCCTGTCTGTTCTAGCAGCTATCGACCCATATCTATGATTAATGTTCACCATAAATAATTTGTAAAGCTCTTGAAGCTTGGGTAAAGGCTTGGGGGGCTGGGGTGTGGTTTGCCCCTGGTGCCTTGCTCCCCGATGGAGAGTGCAGAACGAGGTAGAGTCCTGCAACGGGTCGGGTACCCGCGGATATTTTACAGTGCGGGCGGGTAGTTGGTGATTTTTTTTTTTATGCGTGTGTGTTGTTATGGACATCAGAAATGTTATATTAATCAGGCACTGGGGTCACCCTTGTAGCTTAAAGCCCTGCCGGCAGTGTGGGCTTCCCTCCAAAAAGGCCACAGTCAGTGCATACACGTCTGCTGCAGTGTTAATGACGTTGTTCTGCAGCACAGCGTACTATAGCCTATTACTTGATGTGTTAACGGGTCAGGTTGCGGGTTAAATATCAACGGGTCGGGTTCGGATTTGAATTGAAGATATCCGCAGGTGAAGGGTCGGGTTCGGTAGTCATCCTAATGGGTTCGGGCGGTTGCGGGTTGGTAAAACTCGACCCGTGCAGGACTCTAGAACGGGGTCAGTGGGGGTGACAGTTACCCAGTTCTTTGCTCTCTATCTCCGATGCTTCCCCTCACTTGGTCTATCACAATAACACAAACGTGGGATCTTGGGGAAGAGATCATCACCACAGTAAGTCAGTGCTGTTTTCGTCAACGATGACGAAATTATTTTGTTGATGCTCCTTTTTTCATGACGATAACTAGAACTGACGAGCTAAACATGGATATTTGATGACGAAAACATGATGACTCATAGGTGTGAGTTTTCGTTGGCGGGACGAGACTTAATTAAAAATGTTTAAAATGCATCATTGTACTGTAATCTGTTAGACAAGCTAAGCAGTATCAGCCGTGCTGCTGCATCCTGTTTGCTCATGCCCCACTGCACATTCTGCACCACTACAGATTGTGCAGTGGTGCACATTGATTGTGATCTATATATTATATTAATTATTTATAATAAGTATTCATCTCTACACTCATTCAGTAGAAAACCCATGTCCTGTATTTATGGAACCATTATTTATCCTGCACTTGCTGCTATTGCACTTCTGGTTAGATCTAAACTGCATTTCGTTGCCTTGTACCTGTAAATGCTTAATGACAATAAAGTTGAATCTAATCTAATGTAATCTAATTTTGCATGACCACAGTTGGACCATGGCAGTAGTGGCAAAAGTAGGTTGAAAGGGTCCGGTACTGGACACCCAACACTGACAAACTCTGCTCTTCCAGCTGTGCTTTTGAGAAATGTGTCTTTTTGAGCACTTAGCTCTGACTGCGCCGTATGTTCCAGTGATGGTTTGCTCTCAGCAATATGGCTCTTCCTGCGTCGCTACTTAAACTAGTAAACTACATATAAATAGCAATCTACGTATATTTGGCTTATCAGCCTCTGCTAAAAAAATTATTATTTTGTCTAACTATCACGATTTTATTTCCTTCAGCTCACAAGAGGTGATGCAAAACCTTCTTTAATTTCTAGCAAAAGGAATCAATAAATTATATCCAAAGCAATTGTTTAATTGCATACTGTCTATTTTTGGATAAAGACACAGATGCTTTTTTTGGAGTAACGAAGATTGATTGATCAGTGTGTAATGCATACTTAACCTCTTAAAACCCAGCTAATTTTGGGTAATCTTCTATTTGGCAAACCCAAATGAAAAAGTAGATAACTGAAGAACTGTAAGCCCCATAGTGGGATTAAAGCACAGTTTAAACTGCATTAGTTCACACATGAGTCAAAGTGTTTTTTATTTTTTTTTATTTTTGGAAAATAATAGGTATTTTTTGTACAGGAGTAGTAAATCAGGAAGTGTTTGCTTTTGGATGGAAATCTTGTATGTCTAAAACCATTCCTATATTGTACATTTTGTCAGCCTGTCTGTCGGCTGAAGTATCATAACCAATATAATGTCTTGAACTAGACCTGCTATTTTTTGCTTTAGTGAGTTACTTTTCTATAAAGAAGGGCAGTAATTCATAAAAA
>NW_015150755.1:138641-148305 GCF_000732505.1 Cyprinodon variegatus
TATATATATAAGAGAGAGAGGGGGGGGGGGATTAGTATTAGTAATGTTCTTAAGTCACAGATTTACTTCATATTCAGAGGTTAAATTGCTTCTTAAGCTTTAGGAGCTGAAGATAAAGTTTGTCTCACCTAAGAGTTCCTCACAGCATCTTGTTGGAACAATGGCTCATTTCTCCTAAAAGCATGGTCATTAATAATTTAGGATTAGATCCCATCTTGCTGTACAGATCTCCTCTATATTACGTTTCAACTTGTCTGGCTAAAGTTAGTGGCTATATTGATGAAAAATACCTGTTTGTCAAAGGTGAGGAGAATGATCATACTGATTTGAGATGATAGGCTGGGAACAGTGGATTAATAACAATACATTCTGAGCAAACATTGCAGAAAGCCCTCTCTGAGTGCCCAAAATCTCACACCTTGAAGGATGAGCTACAGAAGCAGATGACCACACTGGTTGCCAGGGCAGGTCCCAGCATGAAGTTCAGGCAACAATTCGGAAAGTTCCATAAAAACAGAACAAGAGTAGATAAAAAAAATATTGCTTGGACTGATTAAATTCCACTTCAGCTGAAACATTTAAGGGTGCTAGAGTCAGTATTTTCCGTGAACAACACGAAAATATTGATCTATTTTGTATTAACTAGAAATAGGCTAATGCACTATGCTGGGGTCATATATGTGAAATATGTTTAAAATAAGTGAGAATATAAGAGGATGACAATATTTTGACATATACTCTGACTCATATTTTAAGTGGATAAAATAGCTTTAATATATATGCCCTGATTTACTAAGATCCCATATAGGGATTGCTAAACGGCTTAAGGCAGTGTTGGGGGTGATCTATTAAGATTGCTTTAGCAATTGATAACAAATGCAAAAGTACTCCAGACTGCCTGATTTTGATGAGAATTTTCCTGGTTAATGGAAATGGTGGTTAAAAAAAAAAAAAATCTTTCAAATTGACATCAAGTTTGAAGCCATAAAGTTGGAGGTCCTGGTGACACAAAAAAATATTGGTAAACTTCAACATAGTGATCTAAATGTACTTTGATGCCTAACTGTCAATAGGTTTATGCTCTTAGCAAAGCCAGATCTTTGACAGTGAAATAAGAATAAGATAGTAAGATATCTGCAGAAGGACAACGGAAAAAAAACATTCGCATAATACAGCATCTGGACCTGAAGCAGGTGCGGAATGAGCCGACGAGATTTCTATCTCTCTGCTATAGATTAGCATAGGCCATAAACAATCTGCTCTGAACTGATTGCTGGAATCAAGGACTATGAGTTGCTAAAACCAAACATAGTTAACCAAAGTTGGCCTATGATGCATTTATTCAATATAACATGAATTTGTTTTATGTGTTTCTTGAAAGCTATAAAAAGGAGAGTCAACATTTCAGAATATTTTATTTTTTCAAGTTGCCCATCATGTTATTCAAACTTGTGCAAAAATACTTTTTTATTCTTTTTTTTCTTAGAATTGGCATGAGCCTGCCATAGTTTTCAATCTGCAGAGAACATGAAAAACTCAGCTGAGCCCCATAACTGTCCTCTCATAGTGCAGGAGGTCAAAGCTCTATCCAAGTGTTGTGCATGTGCATGTTTTGTATGTCATTCCAAATGTATGAGTGAGAATCTTCACCAGCGCTTTGTGTGTTTTTTTCTATGACACCAGGGGCATCGTAGTACATAAAACCCAGCTGGTCACTGCAATGTCTTGGCATGTAATCATTCACTTCCCCGCGGAGCCCTCAGTGTTTTGGCTCAGAACACGGAGAGGGTAAGTTTTATTCCCATAAGCTTTGCTCCTAGGAAGAGACCAGTTTAAAGTTTTTTGCAGAAATCCCGGTCCCACATCTTGTCTCTGTTCCTCAACAACTGAGCCTGCCTGTCTGCAACTTAGCGTCTCTGTGTGAACACGTTGCTGGACTCTCTGGAAGTCTAAACCGGCCTGAGCACTCTGTGGCTTCCTGGAACCCCATTTCTGTCTGTTCCTGTGTAGATCGGAACTCCTAATCTAGCTGAGAACTCCTGGATCTCAGAACTGTCTGGTTCTGACCTGGATCCATCTCCTGTTAACTCTCTGTGGTTGCTGCATTGATCAGGGACACCCTGGATGGCTTTGCCCTGGATTCCTTTCAGCAGTCCATCTGATTGATCCTGCCTTCCACGCAGAGAATGGACTGAACTGTTAAACCAGAGAGTGTCAACATATTCTCATTATCAGTTCGTATGAAATCGTACGAAAAGTTATGCACAGTATTTCATACGTTTTTGACGTTTTTCCTCGAAAAAACAGATCAGTGCGCATGCGCAACGAGACAGACGAAAAAAGCAGATCCGCGGACGGACGTAAAACCGGGAAAAACAGTGCAATAATTACTTCTTCATGTCTCTAACTAGGTTGCTTGCTGTTTTGTATCTTAGGGTTAGGGTTAGGGCCAGGGTTAGGGTTAATTGTATGTTAAATTCTATGTTATTGAATGGTGCGTAAGATGCGCATGCGCAAGGATATCTTGTCTCGAGGCAAGACGTAAAAATATACGAAAAACATACGAAATTACGATGCATAACTTTTCGTACGATTTCATACAAACTGATAATGAGAATACACTGAGAGTGTCAGTGATTGGGCGGTGCCCCGCCCCCCCTTTCCCCGCAGTTGCTGCAGGTCCACAGATCCAGAGCAGCCCCTTTCTGTTCTGTTTCAGTTTTCATAAACGTTCAGAATGATCCTACTGACCGACTCATGTTGAATACTGGGTTTATCAGTCCTGTTTATGACAAAATTATGGACAACAGTGAGAATCCTCTTTAAAAGATTTTTTAAACAACATCCGTAGGAGGCTTCTCCAGATCCAGTGCAAGACAGACCAATGCAGAGAATCTTCCCTGCCTACAGCTGTCTACATCACCTTTTAAAAAGTAATGTATGAGTTATGGCAACATTTAATTTCCCATTTGGATTAGTAAGGTATTTTTTTATTTGAACTGAATTAGTGGTTTTTATAAATTCCAAATTGAATTAACAATGAATTATGGTACATTTAATCTACAATTTTACCCTTTTCCCAAAACCAACTCTACTTTTGGTCTTGCTTCTTTTCAATCTGCTGCCGCTCATGACTGAAACGATGTGTAAAATATTCTTAAAATAGACAGCCTAATTTCAATTTCATCCTTCAAAACAATTATACTATCCTTGTTCACAGACACCTGCAGCTGATTCTCTACAGTCATTTTTGGGTTCCCTGTTGTGTTTTAAATTGTATTTCATGTATTTATAACTAATGTATTGTATTTATTTAAACTCCTGCATATTAATTGTATTTTATGTATGTATTACTAATGTATTGTATTTATTTTAGCCCTAATTCCCTTTTCCTAAGTAGTTACTCCACTTTTCAGGCTGCCATTGTAAATAAGAACCTGTTCGTAATAATTTGCCTGTAAAAAATAAACGTCAAAAGTTTACACCCTGTAGCTTTCTCTGTCCAGTTCTTTTTCCAAAATAGAAATCACTCGATACAAACTCTTTAAATACCACTTCATAATGAATATGTAATAAATAACCATGAAACATGACAATAGATTTTGATAGAAATTGTAATCTTACTGAGATCAGAGAAGCTGCTTTGAGTTACTGAAGGCAGCTCTTTACCAACTGGGCTCACCTCTCACAAAGCGCTACCAATCAAAAGTTAGAGAAGCATATTATACATTTCTAGTATGCCACATCATCAAATCATTACATCATACACNGATTAGTATTAGTAATGTTCTTAAGTCACAGATTTACTTCATATTCAGAGGTTAAATTGCTTCTTAAGCTTTAGGAGCTGAAGATAAAGTTTGTCTCACCTAAGAGTTCCTCACAGCATCTTGTTGGAACAATGGCTCATTTCTCCTAAAAGCATGGTCATTAATAATTTAGGATTAGATCCCATCTTGCTGTACAGATCTCCTCTATATTACGTTTCAACTTGTCTGGCTAAAGTTAGTGGCTATATTGATGAAAAATACCTGTTTGTCAAAGGTGAGGAGAATGATCATACTGATTTGAGATGATAGGCTGGGAACAGTGGATTAATAACAATACATTCTGAGCAAACATTGCAGAAAGCCCTCTCTGAGTGCCCAAAATCTCACACCTTGAAGGATGAGCTACAGAAGCAGATGACCACACTGGTTGCCAGGGCAGGTCCCAGCATGAAGTTCAGGCAACAATTCGGAAAGTTCCATAAAAACAGAACAAGAGTAGATAAAAAAAATATTGCTTGGACTGATTAAATTCCACTTCAGCTGAAACATTTAAGGGTGCTAGAGTCAGTATTTTCCGTGAACAACACGAAAATATTGATCTATTTTGTATTAACTAGAAATAGGCTAATGCACTATGCTGGGGTCATATATGTGAAATATGTTTAAAATAAGTGAGAATATAAGAGGATGACAATATTTTGACATATACTCTGACTCATATTTTAAGTGGATAAAATAGCTTTAATATATATGCCCTGATTTACTAAGATCCCATATAGGGATTGCTAAACGGCTTAAGGCAGTGTTGGGGGTGATCTATTAAGATTGCTTTAGCAATTGATAACAAATGCAAAAGTACTCCAGACTGCCTGATTTTGATGAGAATTTTCCTGGTTAATGGAAATGGTGGTTAAAAAAAAAAAAAATCTTTCAAATTGACATCAAGTTTGAAGCCATAAAGTTGGAGGTCCTGGTGACACAAAAAAATATTGGTAAACTTCAACATAGTGATCTAAATGTACTTTGATGCCTAACTGTCAATAGGTTTATGCTCTTAGCAAAGCCAGATCTTTGACAGTGAAATAAGAATAAGATAGTAAGATATCTGCAGAAGGACAACGGAAAAAAAACATTCGCATAATACAGCATCTGGACCTGAAGCAGGTGCGGAATGAGCCGACGAGATTTCTATCTCTCTGCTATAGATTAGCATAGGCCATAAACAATCTGCTCTGAACTGATTGCTGGAATCAAGGACTATGAGTTGCTAAAACCAAACATAGTTAACCAAAGTTGGCCTATGATGCATTTATTCAATATAACATGAATTTGTTTTATGTGTTTCTTGAAAGCTATAAAAAGGAGAGTCAACATTTCAGAATATTTTATTTTTTCAAGTTGCCCATCATGTTATTCAAACTTGTGCAAAAATACTTTTTTATTCTTTTTTTTCTTAGAATTGGCATGAGCCTGCCATAGTTTTCAATCTGCAGAGAACATGAAAAACTCAGCTGAGCCCCATAACTGTCCTCTCATAGTGCAGGAGGTCAAAGCTCTATCCAAGTGTTGTGCATGTGCATGTTTTGTATGTCATTCCAAATGTATGAGTGAGAATCTTCACCAGCGCTTTGTGTGTTTTTTTCTATGACACCAGGGGCATCGTAGTACATAAAACCCAGCTGGTCACTGCAATGTCTTGGCATGTAATCATTCACTTCCCCGCGGAGCCCTCAGTGTTTTGGCTCAGAACACGGAGAGGGTAAGTTTTATTCCCATAAGCTTTGCTCCTAGGAAGAGACCAGTTTAAAGTTTTTTGCAGAAATCCCGGTCCCACATCTTGTCTCTGTTCCTCAACAACTGAGCCTGCCTGTCTGCAACTTAGCGTCTCTGTGTGAACACGTTGCTGGACTCTCTGGAAGTCTAAACCGGCCTGAGCACTCTGTGGCTTCCTGGAACCCCATTTCTGTCTGTTCCTGTGTAGATCGGAACTCCTAATCTAGCTGAGAACTCCTGGATCTCAGAACTGTCTGGTTCTGACCTGGATCCATCTCCTGTTAACTCTCTGTGGTTGCTGCATTGATCAGGGACACCCTGGATGGCTTTGCCCTGGATTCCTTTCAGCAGTCCATCTGATTGATCCTGCCTTCCACGCAGAGAATGGACTGAACTGTTAAACCAGAGAGTGTCAACATATTCTCATTATCAGTTCGTATGAAATCATACGAAAAGTTATGCACAGTATTTCATACGTTTTTGACGTTTTTCCTCGAAAAAACAGATCAAATATTACACTTTGTTTTTAGATCAAGGACACCGTTCTCATTCCATTCCCAAATCTTTGCCACATGCAGAATGAAGATGATAACTGTGTATCTAACTGTTCTAATTAGATAAACTAGTGGGAAATACATTAGTTCTGACATGCAACAGGCAGGTTATAGGGTGTAATAAACTCATACATCATCTATGATAATTATTCGAACAATAGGCTTCAATAAATATACATGTTACAGGTAGGGGCCCATACCTAGTTGTTTTATATGTGGGCCAGGCCAAGGCTGTCACGTAACTGGCCTGCCCAAAAACTTTTAGTAGGCTACATAAAACCTTTAATATTTTATGGATTATGTAAATTGTATTTTAAAGAACAGGATGTTTACACAATTACATTTTTATAAATTTGACATAAAAAGAAAATAATGTAGGATATTGGTTTTTTAAATTACTCACAGGGTGTTTGGAAAAAAAATCAGTTTGTCTTCACTTTAAATTCCCACAGCACCTACAAATAGTATAGATAATTACCTGTAGTTGGGTTCCCCAGAAAGCTATTTTCCAATTCAAATCTTAACTTTAACCACCTTTTACTTTTGTTCTTTCTATTGCTTGGCAAAAAGCATTTAGACCTTCCACTTCCACTTTTTTATGAATCACAATAACCATCAGAAGAGTTCAACGATAAGGCAATTACAATTTTATTTATGAAGTGACCTGTTAAAATGGATCAAAATAATAATGTGTGCATACTCTAGTTTAGGCTAAATGAAGGGAAGGGTGATTAAAGATTCATTGCAATCGCTATCAAATATGTTCCATATAGTAACAACAGGCCTCACAGCTAAAATGGAAACCATACAGTTATTTTTATATGCATCTGAATGCATCTAGTGGATGAAAACAGTAATTAGAACTTTTAGATCTGAGAGGTACAAGAATGAAAGAAAAACATAAGAAATTGTAGGACAAACACAATGACAACCAGTCGGGGAAGTGTCTGGCTGCTATGATTCAATATGTCATCAAGGGAGAAGAACTTTACATTAAAATGTCAGGGCAAACATTGCCTGTGACAGGCTGACCATTGAGTGAATCCATTACTCGGCTCTGATAATGGTGCCATGCATGATGTCCCCAGAATCTGTCTGATGCCCTCTCAACAGCCTTAAGGGTGGAATGTGAGAACGGTTGAATCACTCTGAATGATGTAAGCAATAGGTCTAAAAATGTATAACCGTTCATGGAGCCAAGGCTTAGCCACAGCGAGCAAACTGAGAGAGAGAGACGGTGTATCCTTCGTGTCAGTCATTCAAGTATAGTAACATGTTATTTGGGTCTCATTCCTGTAAACATCTAAGTTAATGTTAATGCAAAAATAAAATGGATTTGTTTCATTCTGCCTTTATCTACCAAAGACGGCAACACAGAAAATAAGTAAATAATAATATTTATGTAAATCCATCTACAAGAAAAAAATGCAGAATTGAACGTTTAATGTATGTCACAGATTCATAAACACATGTAAGCTGATCTTTTATCTGAAGAGTGCAAAGCTTCCAAGTCCCAAGTTTTTGTGGCAATGTGTGAAGTGCAATTTGAGGAGATGAGAGGTTGATTCACTTTTCTGGAGCAAGATGTCTGTTGTATTTCCAGGAATCTGCTGTAAACACTCCTCAAGTTTGGTGGTAAACTCCCAGAGTGCCCCAATCACAACGGGTACCACTAATGCCTTTTCCTTCCAGGTTTTCTCCAGCTCTTCTCTGAGCCCCTGGTATTTCTCTAGTTTCTCATGTCCATTTTTACTGATGTTGCAGTCACTTGGTATTGCTATGTTTACCACCATGGCTTTCCTCAGCTTTTTGTCCACCACCACAATGTCTGGTTGGTTTCCCATTACAATTCAGGCCATCTGTATCTGGAAGTCACACTTTCTCTACCATCTCTGGGGGTGTTTCCCACTTTGACCTTGTTCTGTAAAAAAATCAAAAAATATCCACTGGACTTGGTTTCCAAGATTTGAAGACGTTTCGCCACCTCTCCCGGAAGCTTTCTCAATTCAAATGAGCCACTCATAACATCTTACACCTTGCAGTTATTTGCAGGATTTTCTCAGGGGCCTCTTTGTACAGTCTGCACCTGGGGTCTTGTCTGGTGTTGTAGATCTGGGCCTTTATTGCTCTGGTGCTCCTGTGCAGCCATGATGAGTGCATCTGTGTTGTCCTTCAGTGCGGCTTTGTCTAGTCGTTGGTAGGATTTCCTGATATCCAACACTTATTTTTCTGTGGTACATCCCGTGTAGGGGCTTATCCTTCTATGACGGAAACTCAAGCACCTTATGTTCTGTTCCCTATTGTCTGAGACATTCACTGAGCACTGTGTCTGTTGGAGCTTTGTCCTTGATGTATTTATGTATCTTGGATGTTTCATCCTGGATAGTGGCTCTCACGCTCATGGTTAGGAGCTTTTCCTAGCTTAACATCCGTGACCTGTATCTCATCTTTGGCCAGCTTATTATTCCTGCAGGGTATCTGATTACTGGTAGAGTGTAGCTATTTATTGCCCAAGACTTATTCTTACATTTGAGTTAACTTGTTAGGACCTGCCTCAGTCGTTGGAGGTATTTGGCCGTAGCCACTTTCCTTGTCACCTCTTCAATGTTGCTATTTGCTTGTGGGATTCTGGGGTACTTGTAACTGTACTCAATGTCTGCTATTGTTCCTTCTGGAAATGAGACCCCCTCTGTGGGTACTGTAATAAATCCAGGCAGTGCACAGGTTAGTGTTTCTGGTTCTGCAGTCTCGAGCAACTGTTCTGTCTACCAGGAGCTGATGTTTGGTATCTCTGGTATTTTTACCAATTCCCTTTTGGGATGTGCTCATGTATTGATCCATGTGCCCGCTTATCTTAGTGGCTATAATCCCTGACATGAGCTTCCACATTGGGGAGAGGTAGGGTATTGGCCGATAGTTGGATGGATGGATACCCTTTGATTGTGTGCCCTTTGGTTAGCCATTCTGGGTGGTTCCCATCTCTCAGCAGCTGGTTCATTTCTGCTACCAAGCGTTCATGGAGTGCCGTAAGTTGCTTAAGCCAGTAGGCGTGTATCATAATGGGGCCTGGTGCTGTCCAGTTCTTCATACCTGAGACTCTTTCTTTGATGTCTGCCACTGTGAGGGTGACTGGATTCTATTCAGGGAGGTTGCTGAGGTCCTCTCTTAGAGCCACCAACCACTGAGCCACCAACCACAAGGTTTGGAGGCTTTGTTTGGCAGCTTCCAAAGCTTCAGGCATGGGCATCTGGCTGTACCGCTTGGGTATTTGCTTATTCATTACATCTTTTAGGGCCTCTGTTAATTGACTAACTTCTCTCCGTGTTGTCTTTATATTAGCCTCAAGCCTTCTTTTCCATCTCCATTTCTTTAACTGGCTTTGCGGTTGCCTGCTGGACACTTTTGCCAGGATCTTATTATTCAGGTCAGTCGCCACCTCCTTCACCATGGTTGCACTTATTGGGGCGCAGTACCTAATTTCAGGAGGGGGGTCTGTGTTAATTCCCCTCTGACCTCTTGTTCCAGAAGCCCATTTTTCATCAAAGTGCTCTGGTTCCCCAGTACCTG
>NW_015150755.1:149174-152816 GCF_000732505.1 Cyprinodon variegatus
CAATAAAACTAGGGAACATAGAGCAAAGTAAAGCACAATATAACCAAAACTATGACAGGTAGTTAATAGTCTTTGTGTAATAGGATATTTCATATGTATTAAACATACAATAATTACAATCGATTAATTAGTTAGAATTAACTAAATAATACAATAGAAAGCAAAGAGGATATTGGTAAATGTCTTTAATTGATCTTTGTTACAATTGGTCCAAATTTAGTGCTATACATGAGTTGCCTTAGGCTAGAGATGAAAAATGCAATCATACATTTAATAATATTAACGCAATGCTTCTTGGAGGGCCGGGTGTAGGTGATAAAATTTAAGTATTAGAAAAAGCAAAAATCCAAAGATATAAAATAAATTGATATGGCCATTGTCATTATTTTATTAAACCTCTTTCTGTATTTGTAAAAGATCATTTCTAACGAGATTTTTCCTGGGTTAATAAAAAAATAGGCAAGTTGTTTTAATCTCTTAAAGTTCCTAGGATTTTCAACAGAAAATGCCGAAAAACACATAAAGGCCTCTCCAAATTTAGACTTTTATAGCTCTTGAGCCATATGGAGTAAAAAAAAAAAGTTGTGGGCTCTATGTGAAGAATAAACTCTCTAGTTTTCTACTGTACATTCTGATTTATTGTAAGTGTCCTGCTGTGTATGTGGTATGCTTCATAAAACAGCTGTGAATCTAAAAAAATATTCTCGCCTGGATTATCTATGTGAAAATAATTAGCAAGTGAACTCCAGCAGGCCAGGAAATAACTTTTTGACCCAATAGAAAAAGTGCCTTATATCCCGGCAAGCAGCCTTCCAAATGTAATTGGAATATCTGCAAAGATAATATTTCTACAAGTGATCATCTAGGACTAGCCCATGCCACCACTTTTGCATACTTCAACATACAGTAGAAACATCAGTGACACCTCTTTGGAAAGATAACACACGTTTTTAAACACACGTTTTTATTGGAAAAAAATTTAAAAAAAAGAATATAAAAGGCAAAACAAATCTGAATACTTTTTATTCAGAAGGGCCACAAATCTAAATACAAAACATGTAGTTAGTCTCCTTTGCAGTGAGATATCTTTGAAATTTATGTTCAAACCCATATAAACCATATATCGTTTTAAACAGCTATTCATTGGCTACATATTGATGTCACTCACATGGAGCTGAGTTATTACTGGTTGGAATAGGATAGAGGAGAGGGAAGTCAAAAACTGTAAAGCTACGTTCAGACCGCAAGCAGCAAGAGCATCAAAAGCGTGTGCTGCTTTATTTTTGATACTTGTACAAGTTTAGTTCTGACGTGCACCTGAAGCATCTTTGCTGGAAAAAGTGGGTCTAATGAGCGTTGGGCAGAGCTACCCTATCCTTTCTTTGCCTGTAACAATGGCAGCTGTGATCAGTGGGTAAAAAGTAGTTTTAATATGTTTTTNATATCCCGGCAAGCAGCCTTCCAAATGTAATTGGAATATCTGCAAAGATAATATTTCTACAAGTGATCATCTAGGACTAGCCCATGCCACCACTTTTGCATACTTCAACATACAGTAGAAACATCAGTGACACCTCTTTGGAAAGATAACACACGTTTTTAAACACACGTTTTTATTGGAAAAAAATTTAAAAAAAAGAATATAAAAGGCAAAACAAATCTGAATACTTTTTATTCAGAAGGGCCACAAATCTAAATACAAAACATGTAGTTAGTCTCCTTTGCAGTGAGATATCTTTGAAATTTATGTTCAAACCCATATAAACCATATATCGTTTTAAACAGCTATTCATTGGCTACATATTGATGTCACTCACATGGAGCTGAGTTATTACTGGTTGGAATAGGATAGAGGAGAGGGAAGTCAAAAACTGTAAAGCTACGTTCAGACCGCAAGCAGCAAGAGCATCAAAAGCGTGTGCTGCTTTATTTTTGATACTTGTACAAGTTTAGTTCTGACGTGCACCTGAAGCATCTTTGCTGGAAAAAGTGGGTCTAATGAGCGTTGGGCAGAGCTACCCTATCCTTTCTTTGCCTGTAACAATGGCAGCTGTGATCAGTGGGTAAAAAGTAGTTTTAATATGTTTTTAAGTGAGAAAGTCCACCTGAAAACTTCATCTATGCAGTCAGTTCATCGAGATTATGATCCTGCCTTCAAATATTATTTCTCTGTCGGAGCCGCTCAGACCTCTGTACAGCAGCGTGGCACTGTCTCTAGGAATACCGTTCAACAGCAGCCTCTGGCCTATCGCCTCTTGCGGTCTGCCGCAGCGGCTGGAAGGCATTTTTCATGTTCGTAATCAAAACTGCAGGCACCAGGATAATAAAAATAAACATGTTTTGCCAGCAGATTTAGGCATTTTTAATTAATATAGGAGTTAATAAACTGTCTCATGCAACAGATTTAACATATATTCAAATATTGTGAGTTTAGTTCATGTGTAAAAAGCTACCTAAAATACAGTCAAGTATTGGAAAGAAGAATAGACCTGTGGCAACATGATAAACATGAAAAGTAAACCAACTCATGTTGTGGAGAAAGGACAAAAAAATAAAGGACTCCTGTGGAAGTGTCTTGGGGATAAGAAGAAATCAAGTGAGAAAGGGCTATGAAAGCATCTGAAAATTTTGGACTCAGCTGCCACAAATCCATTTTACCCCCAAAGCAAAACAGTCATTTTAGAATAAAAGACTTTCCATTCCTACACATTTTCCTGTCATGGACGGTTGGAGGGACCAGCAACCAATACATTGTAAAGTGCCACAGGAAGCTCAGATGAGGAGGGTTAATGAACCCACCTTTTCCATCATCCCAGTGGGCGTTTTTTTTTTTTTTTTCATAGAAGGAGAGATTAATTACTTGTGACAAATACATGGTTGCTTGGATGAGCTGCCATTTCTGCAAGGCACTTTGTGAAGAATTTTTTTTTTCCTGAGCGGTTATATTGGACTTGTCTAATCAGTGCCGCATGCAGATACTTGAATCAACACACACAAAAGACATAGCCAAAGTTACCTCAATAGGCTCTCTAGACAGAATATTACAGGACATAAAAAATGAAAAGTTCAACAGCTTTGACACTGATGGAATGCTGTTTTCACACTAAAACATTGTACACACCATGCCATAATAGCACTGCTTTCAGTGAGAAGAGCGATGCGAGATGACAGACGTTCTCCCTTTAAGCTTGAAACTCAACAGCTTATATGCCTGAGAAAGCCAGTGCTTGAGTTTTTTTATTTCTCTTTGCAATGCAGATGCCTGAAAAATGGTAATGAAATAATTTGCTTCAGAACAAGCACCGCTATGATTGAAATTACATGTTTTAGCGTCCCTGTGTTAACAGCATATTGACCCCATTAATCACGCTGCTAAACGCAGTTTCCTTTTCCACATCAAACTATTTATTGGCTTCCTGTGTCAGGGCCGCGCAAGGGCCTCAACCAGAACTATTGGGCTAATAAAGAATGCAGAGTTTTAATAATTGAGATCATGCTGCCTTATGATTGCATTTCCAGTTTGCAGCACACGTCTTGGAGACATGATGATGCAATAAAAGCCCCTGTCACACCTTGAGGAACTAGACCAGCATATGCCTGACATACAGAAAATCTGGCAAAAAGCTGGCATACGTTGGGTAA
>NW_015150755.1:154553-162281 GCF_000732505.1 Cyprinodon variegatus
ACGTCCACGGCCATGACCAACAAACTTCCTAGCAGACATGACGCTGAATCTTTGACCGCAGACCTTCTTTCTTTCTTTTTATTTCTACTTCCCCTTGCTGCTCCCCTCAGGAGAGGCAGTGCACCTGAGGGGAGCAGCTTTAACTTATGCTGTGTAATGCGTAATGCCCATGAAATGATACACAAGCATCACTTCATGGGCATTACACTGCAGTGCATTATGCATAGTTTAGGTTGACATTGGACATAAGTTCTGGACTCGTTATGAGTATGCTATGTATATGCCCAAACTTGAAAATAAAAATACATAGAAAGTTAAGCGTATACCAGCATTTTGGAAGATTCTGGGACGTTGGGGATATGCTGGCTAAATTGGCAAGGTGTGACAGGGCCCTAAACATGTAAGTTGCTTTAGGATCAATGGACACAGAAAAAAAATACAGACTACAGAAACACCTATTTTAAAACATATAGCTAAAAAAACTCTGTAAAATAATTCAGCAGAGATCTTTTTTGTATTTCATTTTGGATTTCACGTAATGACCAAGTCAAACTACCACATTATTGTTAACTTCAAGGAAAAGGATCCATCCATCCATCCATCCATCCATCCATCCATCCATCCATCCATCCATCCATCCATCCATCCATCCATCCATCCATTTTCTAACACGCTTATCCCAAGTGGGGTCGCGAGGGGTGCTGGTGATCTCCAGCTGTCTACGGGCGAGACTCAGGGTACACCCTGGACAGGTCGCTAGTCCATCGCAGGGCAGAAAAGGATACAACCTTGCAAAAAACAAAAAAAAAGACAACACTTCAAACAAAATCAGACAAAGGTTGCGCTAGTTTCAGAATCTGGTCTCTGGTTGTCTGGAGGTGGCTGACACATGACCTTCAGCTGTATTTTCAAATGTTTGTTCTTCAGAGCATGGGCATAGAGGGGATGTAAACAACTGTATGCCTCACTTTTCTAACTGGGTTTGTTTTGTTACAGATTCCTAAAACCAAGTTTCATCTATCCATCCATCCCTTTATGCTGGAGTCGCGAGGGATGCTGGTGACTATATCCAGCTATCAATGAGCGAGAGGCCCTGACAGGTCACCAGTTTGCCGCAGGGCAACACAAAGATAAATAAAGACACACAACCATGCTCATACACACTCCCAACTAAGCACAATTTAGAGAAGCCAACTAACCTAACAGTCATGTTTTTGTACTGTGGGAGGAAGCTGGAGTACCCGGAGACAATCCAGGCATGCACAGGGAGAACAGGCTAACTCCATGCAAAAAGACCTTGGGTCAGGAATCGAACCCAGAGCTTTCCAGCTTTTCACTGTTTGCAAGGCAGCAGTGTTACCCACTGTTCCACAGTGCAGCCTACCAGGCTTCCTTTTACTTTAAAACTGAAAATAAATGCAATATTATTTTTGTCCATTAGATAAAATGCATTAAGTTTTCAAGCCACTGTCTGATCTTCCAGTAGACTGTCAATAAGCATTACAATGCACATCTGACTCACCTAAAACCAGCCAAAAGGGAGAATTCCCTGAGGGGAGGGATGTGATTTATTTTCATACACGCTTCACCTTTAAGTAATCCGACAGCCAAGAAACAGAGAGAAATGGAGGTGAGGAGGGGGAAGAAAGGTGTCAATAGGTGAGGTTTGGTATGTGGACCTTAAATCAAAATAAAGTGGGGAAAGTAATTGAACAAGGCTTTAGACACTACCGTCAATAAAAAGTGCTGAAATCTAGCAGGAGTCAGACAATTAAAAAACCATCCGTTTGCTCTAATGGTTGCATTTGGTAGAGGAATGATTAATTAGAATTCAATGAAGTTGTAGGTATTATAGCTGGATGCTTGCCTTGTAACTCCTTGGTGTCGGGTGACCCTGAACTCAGAAACAAATTACTTAGAGTACCACAGGAATGAATTATTCATTTATAACTAGCTAATACACACCTTGAACAGAAACCTTCACACAAAAAGAAAAAAAAAAATATATAAAAACCATTTGCTCAGGGCCTCAATTATTTTACATCCTGATTAGTTATGATAAAACTATCAAACATTCATTCTCTAATTAGTGCGGAAATGATTGTATGTTGCTGTTGCCCAACCTGGGTAAACATTCAGATATCCTCAATTACATTACGGGACAACTGGCGCTTAAAATAGTTGATTTTACTTTAAGAATGAGAAATTAAACATTTCTCCTAAAAAATGTTTTTCTTTTTTCAAGGAAAAGTCCACCAAAACCCAGAAATATCCTTACTTGTGTGTACATGACAAATTCTTATAGTTGTACTGTATAAAAAAAGGAATTGACACAAATAGGAGACATGCTAATTTTTTATGTCTTTTTTTTCTGTTCAGTGTCATGGGTCTGCAGCCTATAGAGCTCAGATAGCTTATATAATGGAACCACATTATTTAGATCTACCTGCATACGAGAGGGAGAATCTTTAGTTATTAGTCCATAGTCCTGTTTGGTTACAGTTAGAAGAAGGACAAAGATTTTCAAGCTGGCACATTTTTGCTACAAAACAAGAAATTTGTTAAATTTATTTACAGTAAAGTGTAGTTCTATTCCAGTGTATTATTAAAGGTGACGCAGGAGATCTTGGAAAAATGGTTCCAGCAAGCTATATTTTTAAATGTACACAACCATGCCTCTCCCTTCAGTCCACCCATCGAAACGACACCTTCAAAACACATGAACTTATGCTGTCTGTTGTGGTGTCCCGATGTTTTAGAGATCAAAACAACCCGTAAGCGAGTGCTCGTGACATGAATTAACAACAACATAACAGTGGCTAGCTTCACCAAGTCAAAGGTGGTCTTAACAGCGATGTTGCGATACGGTAGTGAATAGCTGGAGCAGCAACACTTGTGGTTGCTAACCAAATCCATCTAGGAAACCAAGCATAAACATACCCCAACAAGCAAAACACAAACCGACAAAACATTTTTTTTAAAAGCATTACATCGACAGCATGGTCAAAGTCATGTTTACTCTAACATATGGTACTTACTTTTCGGAGCTGGAGAGTGAAGCCAGAATAACAGACAGGGGTGGCGGTGGCTTAATAATACCTTGCTTTGCTGGTATCGAGCTGGATAGTTACTGACCGATCGCGTTGTCATAACTAACAAAAAAACACACACAAACTCATACAAGGTTTCACAAATCCCAGACCTGGTTTTTCATTATTCTACAAGTAGTGTAGAATAATCTAGTCCAGGTTTGATGTGTCAAGGTGTTTTAGTGTTTTAATTAGAGTAGATTATAGATGCTGAAGTTAGGGAAAAGTTAAGTGGTATCTCCATATACTCATTTCCCGAATCTGAGCTAGAATCGGAAGCCAACTTTAGCGTCATCATCACATTTGTGTTGAACTTTTGCTTCAGAATGTGTGTGACAATGATGCATTCTAAGACAGCTTGGAAAAAGAAGTTCATAAAAACTAATAATGGGTTTAACCACTCTAATGGATAAAGCCGGGCATACAATGTGCAATTTTTTCAATCGTTGCATGCAGCTACAGCTCCAACTGTATGATGAAACTGCTGGGTTTCGTCGTACGGTGGGAGTTTACAGCTCACACCGTTTAGCACAATACTTTGATGCGATGTACCTGCTCACACTGTACATCTAAAAACCACGTGGGACTCAGCTCCACAGTGAGCTGGCGCTACTCAGACTTGTCTATCTGGAAGCCAAACGAGTAGAAGAGGAATAAGAAGCTCACTAGAGAGAAATGCGCTGCCTTGGCAATTTGTGCAATTTTGTGTGCTGAAAGCACTAAGAAGAAAAGGCGGTGACGTTTGAGGACAAAGACCTGTTTGAGCAAAGGTAGCTACTGGTCTGTCAATTTGACAGAAATAACTCCAATTCACCAGCACCCCTGCCATGCTTCTGTGTTTTCATCTGAGTGGAAAAAGAAGAATCCTTGTTTGCACATGCCCACTGAGCGTTTTTCCCAAGACGGTCAACTTAAAATCAAACAAGTTTGATTTTCTCCGACCTCACTATTCCTGATCGGGAGGTGGTCGTGAAAAGCTGATCGCCCCTCGTTACCCCCTGTACACCACACGGTGCACAACGCACATTCAGGCTGAAGGGCCCTATCTAAAAATTCTCACACGACTGGAAAGTCACATTTTCCCAAATTTTTTTTTAAAATTCAGAAGAAAAAAATATAAAAACAATAGACTACGAGTTGTCGTTGTAGTCGATTGTCGTTGTACGTAGTTGTCCAACAGACTAAGTGATTGGACAACAAAATAACATTTACTCAGTGTTATAATGTCTTTTTGGAAATCCACCAACGTCGCAGGTAGATTGACAGTTTTACCCACCAATCACAAAACTTATCCTCATTTGGCATTCATGCCCTGCCTGTAATGTTGCCTTCATGTTGTCTGGCAAAGATTATCCTTTCCACTTGTAAAATGGAAATTACCAACACATTGTTTGCAAGTGCTTTTGTTGTGGTATACAAGAGAAAGATGTCGGATGCAAATATCATGACCTGCTACTTTGGCAAGACAGTAATATACTTCCTACTGGCACATTTTTAAATGGTGATATTTTTTCTTTAATATGTCACAGCATTGTGTAGGCCACAAACACAACAGTAGATAATGCTTAACAATGCAGTATTCACCATAAAAAATGGTTTCTCTTCTTTCCGCCATGTTGAAAGGGTTACCTCATCTCGGGAAATTATGATATGATTAGGAGTTCATGAGCAATTTTCATGACGGCTTTTGATATTTACCATGATTATGAGACTCCATGAAGGCATCATAACTCCCCACAATGTAGCTTATTCCTAGAAAATTGGCCTTACACTGTCAGGACAAGGTACAGTAGCTAATAAATACGCTTCCACACAAACAAATCATGTGTACATATACAGCAAGCAAGCACTAACCCCTTCATGCACACCCATATAATTACAGACACATTATGTTTGCTACTCACTTAAAGTGCAAGTTTTAAAACCGAAACTGGAGATCTGGAGAAACCATACAATTCAACAAAAAGGCAACAAAACAATTTGCAACTAAACTTCCACAAGAGAAGGAAATACAGAGCATAAAAAATGTCTGTTTAAAGAACCTTCAACGGCCTGAATACAGGAGCAGTTTTATTCCCACTTTATCTAACATACAAATTAAAAAACAAATTCATATGTATAATTCAGTCAATACACTTACCAGTTAGATGACATCTTGGGAGCTGGGCTTAATTGACAGGGTATGTGCAGGAATGCTAAATAAGCTGTGGCATAGATTTACAGTGGGACATGTATAATTATGGAAACACAGACACAGATGCTCTGGGTGATATGATGGCATCAGAAGGCTGTCTTAATTTAATGCAGGCATCATGTGTCCTTTGGGATCATTGTCTCTACTTGAAAACTTGAATACAACCTCTGGTTACTGCTTTCATGAAGTGGCAAAGCTTGAATTGCTTGTATGTATGCAATACAGGGGTATGTTTTTTAAGTATCAAGTACAATTTTCTTTGAAAAGGATGGAGGACAAGACCTACATCACACAAAGAAAGAACTGAAAATTCAATTTAAATCCCATTTCCCCTGGAGAGTCCTAGATTTTCTACATCCTAAATATTGATTATTTTCATAAATAACTTACAGTCCTTATTAGATATCAAGAAGACTGCATTCAAATTTCATTTAGCAAAAAATATGAGATTAGTTCCCTTAAACAGTTAAAGACACTTTCATGTATTTAATTCAGAATTATGTTTAATCAATTTTCATATTTTAACAGTTTTATGTGTATATGTCTTGCTCCCTTTGTTTTGATACCTTTAAAACATTGAGTGCAATCAGTTGTTTAAAAATTGTCTGATTAAGTTTTGGGACAACTTTACAAGGAAATTTATCACATGTCCCAAACAACTCCCAGAGAACTGTTTAATCTATTATCTGAAAATCTAAAATGTATTGTTTAACCTCAAATCTAGCACCATACTGTTCACTTAAAATGACAGGCCTAGAGAGGAGATGATCAGAGAAATGGTTAAGAGGCCAACTGCAATACTGGTGAAGTGTAGGTATCTGCAGCTAAGGTGAGAGAATAACGATATGACTGCTCCTATTTGTCCATTTAATGGAACAGTGGCAAGAATAAATGTAAAACTTCAATTACAGTTGGCCACGAAGTATGTAGGAGAAACATAAAATATGTAGAGGTTGTCTTATTTAGCCCTTAATTCAAAACTGTGGGAATATTTGCAGTACACATCACCTTTAAACACTATTGCTTTTGTGAAAGATGACAGCGGCAGCATCAAGCTTTTGGGAAGATTACCTTAACAAAGCATGCTAAATTACAAATTTTCCTACTTCAAAACCAAGTCCCAAACCTGGATGGAAAATCTGTGATGAGACTTTAAAATCTACCTTTGTAGATGCTCTGCATCCAACTGAAATACGTAGTTTGAGTTATTTTGCTGAATAATGTGCAAACAAATGTTCTCACACATAATTTTAAAGAGCTGCACAGTAACTGCTACTAATGTGGTTTAACAAAGCAATGACTAAAAGGTTTAATTCAAATGCACACATCTTGTAAATAAAATATATACTATTTTCTTTTCTTAAGCTACAACCACAAAGTAAACAGACAAGATACTTGATTTCTTAATTTTCACAATAAAAACAGAAAAGTTATATCTGTTTTCCTCTAGAGTTCATTGTAGAATGAAATGTGTTGTTGGAATTACAGCTTGTAGCCTTTTGGCGAATGTATGTACTGTAGTTTTCCACATGTAGAGGATACATTTATTACCCATTTCTTTATTCCACTGTACAAAATAAGACAAAATGAAAAAGATTCAGAGTGATAGACAGACTTTTCATTAAACAAATTTCTTTGCCAAACTCCCATAAAGCTAAGGTAACCTGTTCTGTACGTTGCTTTAAAAAACAGACAAACCATAACTGATAGGAGGATTTGCATTTCGATCATGAAGCATGAATCTAACCCCATACAGTAAAGGTATGGGATAAGATTTTTCTTTTCGTTATTGTAAAATCAGGATATCAAACACTTCATCATGGATTTGAAAGGTCCACACTTGAATTTAAACCACTCTATTAGATTTGATAAATTAAGTTTTATTTTCTATTCAGGTGTTAGTTTTACTTCTCTGCTTCCTCTACTGAGATGCAGGAAAATAGAACATACTCTTCTGTTTTCGTGAATTCAAAAATAAACATCTTTTCTACTGCGCTGGTCATTCCGGTAAAAATATACTCGACAATGCATTTCATAATTAAAAGGAAGTGTCATTTGAGTTATTTTCTCATTTGAATTCTGCTTATTATTTAAAGAATATAAGGTTGCAAATGGATAACTTTATACCATTTCTAAATATAATATGAATGCCACTGTTTGACATTTGCACATGTAAATCCCTTATAGTGTAACATTCACATTTCAAAGTGTCTCTCTCTTCTTCTCTGTCTAGAGTACAGTTTTCTGTCAGGTTTTTATTGCAGAGCATCCTATTTGTAGTGTATCTATATTAATGTCTTACGGGATCATCTCAGAATACAATTAAAAAGTCTACAGAGGTGATTTTCATCTCAAATTTGATTTTTTTTTGTGCCTACTCTTGTGCCACTACATCCATCTATCTATGTATCTATGTATCTATGTATCTATGTATCTATGTATCTA
>NW_015150755.1:162311-163937 GCF_000732505.1 Cyprinodon variegatus
TCTGTCTGTCTGTCTGTCTGTCTGTCTGTCTATCTATCTATCTATCTATCTATCTATCTATCTTTCTTTTCCTTTTCCTAGCAGTAATCACTTTAAG
Organism: Cyprinodon variegatus; assembly: GCF_000732505.1. NCBI lineage: Eukaryota > Metazoa > Chordata > Actinopteri > Cyprinodontiformes > Cyprinodontidae > Cyprinodon > Cyprinodon variegatus. The sequence goes on from NW_015150755.1 coordinate 162,409, forward strand.
CTTGCAAAAAAGAAAATAAACCCACTGGTAAACACACTGTTGTGCATCATAAACTGTGCACAGCACAAACACACCCACACATGCATTATGCGATTTTATTGATTGAGGAATGCCCTTAAAGTAATTGCCTAAAGTCAATCTAGCCAGATAAACTATTTTCTTGGTTCATTAAAGCAAACACAAGTTCTCCCTCAGTCACTCATAGTGAAGTATCATCTCCCAGTCCAATGACATTTTGATTCAAAGCAAAGTCCCACAGATTTTAAATAATGAGTTGGATTGCTGCCTTTTTTCTTTTAAGAATCAAGCTATCTTTTGTTTTTTCCTACCAAGGATAGGAAGTCTGGACAGAGTTAATTTGAAAATGGATGGGTCTAAATGATTGCCATTCCTGAAGAGAACCTATTAGGGGCTACAAACAATTGAGTTGTGTGCAGGTTGTCCAGTACTCAAATGTCTCGTGATAGTGTTCTGTGTTCATTGTTTTTCTCAATCACTATGGTGTTCTACAAATGTTTGTCAAATGAAAAGGACCAGATTCCATGTTGTGTCATTCTATTTAGAGTTTAGAACCAACTAAAAAGCATAGAACTGAAAAGCACCTAAAAACGTAAATGGAGCTGAATTAAGACAAAAAAAAAGACTCAACCACAGGAAAAAGAAACACTTTTAGAGAAGAAAACCAAAATATAAGAACAGAACATAAGAATAAAACTAACATACAGTACATGTTTGACATAAATTAATGAACTAAATTAATGACACAGGGAAACGATTAAAGCACAGAAGAGAAAAGAAAACCAAAATGCTAACATCAACAAAACTGAATTTAGTATTTTGTCTCAGATTACGACTAAAAAAAGTTAGAGCAGTTGAAACTACGTAGGTAGAGCGAGCTTTTAGTCGTTTGAATGCCTTGTTTGGATGAAACTACTGAATTGCTTAAGAAATACTTTGGCTCATACAAACCAACTCTAAATCTGTTACATGCATTTGCAAGTTTAGGATTTAAAACTTTCGCCAGGAGTGCCATAGAGAAATTGACAATACACACATAATAATAGGAAAATAAAAATGTAATTTGAATCCAACTTTATCAGTGTAAACATAAAAAGCAAAAAACATTTAGTAAAGGAAGAGTTTATTCATCACTTAGATTAAATAGTTTAAAAAAAAGAAGACAAACCATTTTTTCAGCTTAAGTTCCAATGGGTATCTTAGCTAATCCTAAACATTCCAAATTTACCCATGCTTATTAACAACCCAAATACAAAATACTGCCTTCTACAATTCAGTCATATATATTAAACTGTGCCCTACTGGGGAAACACACTCTATAGAAACTGCCATTTACATAGAGCCAGATTAAAGATAAGAGTTAATTAGAGCATCTCTTTATGAATCAGAATCAAGTTTATTGCCAAGAAGGTCTGCACTTACAAGGAATTTGACTCTGTGTTGATGGTGCAGACAAATTAGATATATATATATATATATATATATATATATATATATATATATATATATAT
>NW_015150755.1:165208-202497 GCF_000732505.1 Cyprinodon variegatus
GTAACTCAACCCTAAGGGAAAAACACAGAGCAGAAGAGGATCCTCGGCCCCCTCTGGAGGGCAAGCCTGAGGATCCTAACAATGAGGTTTTGGTACTGATGGACAGCAGCCTCCTGCCAGAGGGAAGTGACTGAAATCGTTTTTTGGCTCGGGTGCAAGGGATCAGCCATAATCTTCCCTGTACGCCTCAGAGTCCTGGAGGCGTACAGATCCTGGAGAGATGGAAGATTGCAGCCAATCACCTTCTCTGCATACCGGATGACATGCTGGGGGGGCACCAGTGCTGATGAGCAGTGAGTTGGAGACATGTTTTCACAACGTCATGTGCTGCTTCCTGTCAGACATGAAGTCTGTAATCCACCTGCAGGTGGAGTCAGGCACACTGAGCTGGGAGAGCTTCTCCTGAAGCAGAGCTGGGATGATTATGTTGAAGACAGGCTAAAATTCACAAACAGGATTCTGGCGTATGTACCTGTGGAATCCAGGTGCTAAGGGATGTACATGTAGTGAAGGGCAAAGTTGACAGCGTTGTCTGCAGACCTGTTGGCTCTGTAGGCAAACTGTAGGGGGGTCTTTCAGTTGTGAAATCCCAAGGCGCACAAAGCACTTCATAACCACAGAGGTCAGGGGCGACCAGTCTAAAGTCATTAAGTCCTATGGACCTTGACTTCTTGGGAACAGGAATAATAGTGGAGAATTGAAGCAGGTTCGCACGTGACATGTCGCCAGTGAGGTGTTAAAAATGTCTGTAAACACTGGAGACAGCTTATGGTGGAAAACAGTAGTGTCTACTAAATATATAGCTGGTTTGGTTATATATAGTAAAATCTTCCCATGCTTGGTCAGATAGTTTGAAAAGGATCATTACACAGTCTTAGACAGTCTGAAATTAGATTTAAGCATCGTTCTGGTTTGAACAGTAATGAAAGAAAGTTGACTCTAATAAAGATATTAGACGTTCACTTTGAGCTTTTTTATGTAAAAAGTATTTTAAGGGTGTTTTCACACCAGAAATTAGTACGAATTAGGCATGGGCCTCTTTTTAGAATATAATGAGGTATCAGACAATCATGGCATCAAAATCTCAGACTTTTTCTGTCATACTTGGGGGTATATATAAGAAACGCTTCATATGTTTTTATAAATCTCATTAGAGAGGGTGCTCAGATTGTGAGCAGCTGTAGCATCACGACCCACCCCCCATTTTGCTCTACAGGTTGAATAATGGCTGAAGGAGAGGAGTGCCCTTAACTTTTTCCTTTCTTTTGTTGTTTCAGAAGACTACTGCTGTGCTCTGAAAGGTATTAATGTCAGTTATATGGGGAATAATACAGCTACCACAGTACAATGGGGCTCATATAATTGCAAATATGTGGGAGCATCACACAATACAAACTATTTGCTAAATTCAAGGTTAAATTTATGCCATCTTGAAATTATCTATTTACCTATAGCATCAGGCTTTAGTGAAGCAACTACTACCAAAGTTAAACTGAGCCAGACAGTTTGGAGATTGTCCTGGTCCCACCTTATCATCTGGAGCCCTTTGGAGTTGAAATGAATGTTGATTGGTTTTAATTTCATCTAAATGGGAAAATACTAGTTGTGTCATTTGCTTTCACAATGCATTTAGCATGTAATGCATTATACACTCACCGGCCACTTTATTTGGTACCCCATGCTAGTAACGGGTTGGACCCCCTTTTACCTTCAGAACTGCCTCAATTCTTCATGGCATAGATTCAACAAGGTGCTGGAAGCATTCCTCAGGGAGTTTGGTCCATATTGATGGCATCACACAGTTGCCGCAGATTTGTTGGCTGCACATCCATGATGCGAATCTCCCGTTCCACCACATCCCAAAGATGCTCTATTGGATTGAGATCTGGTGACTGTGGAGGCCATTTTAGTACAGTGAACTCATTGTCATGTTCAAGAAACCAGTCTGAGATGATTCCAGCTTTATGACATGGTGCATTATCCTGCTGAAAGTAGCCATCAGAAGTTGGGTACATTGTGGTCATAAAGGGATGGAAATGGTCAGCAACAATACTCAGGTAGGCTGTGGCGTTGCAACGATGCTCAATTGGTACCAAGGGGCCCAAAGAGTGCCAAGAAAATATTCCCCACACCATGACACCACCACCACCAGCCTGAACCGTTGATACAAGGCAGGATGGATCCATGCTTTCATGTTGTAGACGCCAAATTCGATTTCGATGAGCTTGTGCAAATTGTAGCCTCAGTTTCCTGTTCTTAGCTGAAAGGAGTGGCACCCGGTGTGGTCTTCTGCTGCTGTAGCCCATCTGCCTCAAAGTTCGACGTACTGTGCGTTCAGAGATGCTCTTCTGCCCACCTTGGTTGTAACGGTGGTTATTTGAGTCACTGTTGCCCTTCTATCAGCTCGAACCAAACTGGCCATTCTCCTCTGACCTCTGGCATCAACAAGGCATTTCCGCCCACAGAACTGCCGCTCACTGGATGTTTTTTCTTTTTCGGACCATTCTCTGTAAACCCTAGAGATGGTTGTGCGTGAAAATCCCAGTAGATCAGCAGTTTCTGAAATACTCAGACCAGCCCTTCTGGCACCAACAATCATGCCACGTTCAAAGTCACTCAAATCACCTTTCTTCCCCATACTGATGCTCGGTTTGAACTGCCGGAGATTGTCTTGACCATGTCTACATGCCTAAATGCACTGAGTTGCCGCCATGTGATTGGCTGCTTAGAAATTAAGTGTTAACGAGCACTTGGACAGGTGTACCTAATAAAGTGGCCAGTGAGTGTAAGATATGAGTGTAGGTCTCATTGGACATCAATAGCACTTAGGGGAAAAGGTATTTTAGTAGTCCTTTGTGCTGCGTTTCTGTTCTGGATATAAATTTTTTACAATACAAAAAATATTCTCAATGTCAAAATTATGTTGTGTCAGGTATGACTTTAGTATATAACTTTCACTACTGTGCAAGGGTAGCTTGTTCTTTCCATAGAGGAGTTATGGCTCCTGTAATTGGTCAAAGTGTGTCCAGTTTGTATTGTTACCAGTACCAAAACTTATCAGTCTACTTCGAAGCAGACGACCTACAAAAAAAGTTGGTCTTAGTAAGATTGCTTGGTCCGGACCAAGGTCGGGTTTAGTGTCATCACACCAGCCCTAAAGGTCCAGATAAAGTGAAAAATACACTCTGGTCCAGCTAAGAGGGACTAAATGTGAACGGTATGATTATACCTAAATATTGTGATAAAAGAAAATCCAAGAAATTTATAAAATTGAACTTGTGGGAAATGACTGATAATTAAAATGAAAAACGTGCTGTAACAGTACGATTAGTCTGTTACAATGCAACAATTTGATCTAGATTTTAGTTGTGTATTTTAAAGAAACAGGATTCTGTGAATTGTTAATAATTTTGTCATCATCAGGTATCTGTAAAATTTTTCCCATAAAAAATGAATCACAGAGGATAATAATGCAGAGAAAAAATGAAAGAACAGGAAAAAAATTGATAAGCTGTTGGTTCAGGTCTGGGAGAAACCACCAACCTTGCTGCAACACAGCCAATCGCCACATCCAATCTACAATATGCTGATTCTATCATAATAAAGAAAATTGGCTCAATCCCAGAGGAGAAGGGCCCTAATAGAAAATAATTCTGCCCTTGAAAACACTCCGGGCCTGTCTTTGATTAGATGATGCTATCTTTGTTTAGACTTGAGCATCTGGGACAGGACCATGTGTTCATATATTTAATTAAAATACCATTGGCTACACTGACAAAGGGTACTTATCTCATCAAAGTGTTCACCCTGGATTTTTTTTCTTTTAATTCAAAAGATTATCTTTGCTGATTGGCCATAGAGGTGGGATGGATGGGGGCAATATATGGAATCTATTAGCCCGTCTGGCATCCACCTTGACTGAGAGCCAGATTTCATCATGCCATCTGGATCAGAGATAGTTTTACCTTTATTGCTGCACATATATTCTTTTTTTTGTCGTTAATCTGGAGAGAACTAAGGAAATGATTAAACAGGTTTAATTGTCAAAACTTTGCACATTTTTGTGATTGATTTCATGAGTGCTTTGGGTTTGCCATTACTATAAACCAAATTTATAATTGATGCATGGTCTGTGTAAACAAATGAAGACAAATCTCTATAAAAATGAGGTAAGAAAATGTCTGACACATATTATTCAGTTTCATTTTTAAGATAATGCATACAGTAAGTAAATGTATGGTCTTCAATATACCTCTCAGGTTTGTATTAAGTGTTTTTCAATAGAATCTGTAAAGAGTTTTGGAAATGCTAAGATTTCCTACACTTTCTAAGGAAGGAGTTCTATTTTAACTCTTGATTATTTATAAAGAAATGTTGTGTCCATGTACACAGAGATTTTGAACATTACAGAAATCTTGAGCATTTAACAATAGTTACTGACAGCTTGTCTTAATATGTCACGTATGTGACATGTATAGTGTCAGTGAATTAGCTGCTATTTTTCAAAAAACTGTTTTCAACAGCCGAGCAACCTGTTTATTCATATAATGTCTAACATTTGTAACTTCACCTGTGTGCTTTGGGTAGTTTTTCCCCTAAAATAGGAACCAATGCCATTGCCTATAAATGAGAGCGCTCTGGAACACGGTTTTCCTTTAAAATTACTATGTACATTGCTGCATTCACCTTTCCCTCTTTCTTCACTGGTCTTACACTTACTGCCACTGAAAACTTCCCCACAGCTTGATGCTGCCACCATGCATCACTGCAGACATGGTTCCCTTCTGGAAGGTTTTCCTCTGTGTACAGTACAAGGCTGCACTGGGGCTGACAAGAGTGATCATGGTAAGCTCCCTTATCCCTTGATTGCTCATTGTACACAGCAGCAGAGCTTAAGAGAGACTTCTGGTTTTTCAAAACCTACATATCAAAATAAAAGAGGCTGCTGAGCCCATTGGACCCTTGAATTCAAAAGAAAGTTCTGTATCCTTTTTATAAAAATCATGCCTGAAGAAAATCCTATCAAAGAGGTCCACAAACAATTAATTTGACTTTGAATTTGATTTTTGTACTTCTTGTACATCTCCTTCATGTTCAACCAACAGAAGGACTATATGAATATACTGTATATATAAACATAAAAATATATATATAGAAACATAAAAAAAAATGTTCTTTGGAAACAGTAAGCACTTCAGGTAAAATTTGACCTTCAACGCAAAAGCTGTGACTACTTGGCATCAATGAGATCCCTTAGTATTATTTATGTACTAACCTTGCCATAATATTGAAAGCTCCTTTATTCATAATGTCATAATGTGGTTTTGTGTGGTAGAATTTTTGAGGAAATAATGAATAACATTTGGAATAATTAATTAACTAAACTTCAGACAAAATGCAGTGCTTTGAATACTTTCCATATGCACATTGCATAAGGAATTCAATATTTCTATTGCAAATATTCATTTCAATGCAGTTTATTTGTATAGCGCCAATTCACAACACATGTCATATCAAGGCACCTTATAGAAACGATTCAACCAGATCATGCAGTCAAGTTGATTCAAAGTTTGTATCTAATGAAAACCAGTTGATTACATCGACTCATTGACTCGAAAGCAATCCCTCACACCAAGCATGCTTGTAGGGACAGTGGAGAAGAAAAACTCCCTTTTAACAGGAGGAAACCTCCAGCAGAACCAGGCCCAGTGTGAGCGGCCATCTGCTGAGGCCGACTGGGGTTCAAGGAGACAGAAGCAGACATAGAAATAAAGGCAGAGATATAAAGCGCAACTGTCAACCAGTTCCACAGGCGGCCCCATCCAGGAAACACACAGCCAAGCAGTGAGCACAGAGCCAGCTCCCATGTCAGTGGATGAAAGACAGCACATACAGTCAGTTAAAGAAAGAGGACTACACAGAAAAACAGGCCAAGCTCAAACATATATAAACAAAGGTGTTGAAAGCAGCAGTACAGCTGATATTTCTCTCCAGGACAGTGTGACAGCCAAACAAGAAGAGACCGAATGAAACTACTTTAAGAAAGCAGAGAGAGCATAAAGTTAGAGATTTAACTAACAAATTCTGCAGAGTGGGAGAATGGTCCCTATGTCCTCCAGCAGTCTAGGCCTATAGCAGCATGACTTTAGATATAATATAAACAATAATAACATATACAGAGACAAAAACTAAATAAATGGACAAATAAATAATTCTTAGGAAACACACAATGAGCAAGACCACAAGGTTTTTGATAGTAGTTCCAAGTAAACTAAGCAAAATGCAACTGATTAAGACCATCAAAACTGATTTGCCTGTTTCCAGATCTCCAGTAGATTCCATCTGAGGAATGACTAAAACACTGAACATTTTTCAAGAATTAACTCACAGCCTCCAGCAAGCAACTGTTGCCTCTGTTATGAGTAACACACCATACAATGAATTGTAGTACAGAAATTCAGCCATAACAGCTTTCCTAGCAAGCATTCTCCTTCTCTTGTGGCCAGCATGCCATGAAAAATATATTTTAAATAAACATGCAGAGGATTCTTGTGAATGGCACATAACCGGTTTGTCTGTGGCAGAAAGGATCCATATGCAAGGGTAGAAAAAAATGCTGTGATAAAGCCGGGGCATGGTAAAGAAGTTTTGCTGTTTGTTCTATCGTACATAAAACAATAACTGACAGGAAGAGATGAAGAGGGTTTTATGAGCAACCAGGAGTCAGGGGCAAGAGGTGCTTGTAAGAGGAATGAAAATGGATCACGTCGTGTCATTTATGATCATATGGATTCTTAAATGATATACATATTTACAAAACTCTTAATGTGGATGACATAAGACTAAATATAGCAATATAATTACAAGCAAGTGGAAAATTAAATCAATATCTCTAGGGCTGCAACTAACGATCCTGTTTGCTAATCAATTAATCTGTTGACTAATTTTTCGATTCAGAAATAAACTGGGTGAAACTAAAACTTTTCCTCTTGAGGAGTTTTTGATAGAGCGTATTGATAGACTAAGGATTTTTTAAAATCTTAAATGCAAGTGTTTATACAGCTGTTTTTCAAATTGATATAATTACTGCTCTAAGTGGGTTGCTCTGTCAGTTAAAGGCATGTTTTTGAGTCTCTATACTCCAGTTAAAGAATTAATTAATTACTAAATTAGTTGACGATTATTTAAATAATCAATTAATCGTGATTAATATGATTAATTGTTTTAGCCTGCTTCTCCTTTTTCAGACTTTGTGAACTAAAATTCCAAAGTAGCTTCAAAATTACTTCCAACTGAAAATAGGACTATGTTCTACTAAGCTACAGCTAATTCCCATTTTGTTTTTGTACATGGTAAGATTCTTTATGCTGTCTGTGGTTCAACAGAGGCTTAAAAACAGTTAATGCAACAATTGTAGCCCATCTTTGATACATCTGTGTAGCAGCTTGTGCAGCATTGACTTCACACCACACCTTCCTTTCTTTTGAAGACTTCCCTATGCTGCTTGAAAACTTTGTACATTAAACTGCTAGCTTCATTTGCAATGATTGCAGAAGCTTCCTCTTTTTGAGACCTGGACAACTGTAGTGCCTCACAGCCATGAGGGACATAAATATGAACATGGATTGAATATGGAACACGAACTGTACAAGAACAGTGTACAGGTAAACCCCTGCTCTTGAAGACAAATTCTATTTTGACCCGTGAACCACTACGGAGACCCCAAAGGGTAGACTGCTGAATTTATGGTTGTCAGAGCGACCAGTGGAACCTGTCATGGTCTTGGAATTGATGGTTGGCAATTTCATTTACTCCTGTCACCTGTCTAATTGGCCCGGCAGCTCATTACACTTATATTTTCCACCTGGTTCCTGCTGTTATTTATGCTGCTTGTCTGCCTACAGTCAGTGGCAGATTATTCAAGCTGTTTGGTGAGAGTAACACTAGCGATCTTGTATTTATTCTGTGATTATGATTCTGACCTGTTTTAAGCCTTTGGATATCTGAGTTTTGCCTTGCCCTTGTCCACTTTGTCAGTTTTGTTTTGTTTCCTGAATGCTGCTGGTTGAACGAACTTGGACTGCGCTACTGACCTTGGCTTGAATGCTCTTCCGGTAACGCTTTTGCTCTCTGATCTTCTGGTCTGTAAACCTGGTTTTGATTCGGCTTGGCCTTTTTTTCCTCACAGACACTGTTGGCTCTTCAGCGTTGGCTGGCGTCTGCTCGCCTAATCACTCCGAGATCTGGAAGCGGCATGGGCCACGAGCGGTGGACAATCTCACTCTTGGATTCTTCTCCTTCCTCTGGGATCAGACTGTATTCTTAACCTGGTCAGTGACTTTTTGCTCCTAGTCGTGATCAGCCCATTATTCTTAGTCACTGACCTGAGTTCTCCATCCCTCCAAAGCATCCGGTTATCTGACCCGCTGCGACCAGCAGCTCGCTGTACTTGTGTTTAATAAAGCTTGTTTGAAAATCGCCCTGATCTGTCTGCTTCGAATATTGGATCCAAGGTTCCGAGGTCATGAAAGAACCCGTGTATGGCAGCCTCGCTTCAGTCAATGTGCCCCTGGGCAACCATGGCCACACTGTAACTTGCTACAATCTGTGTGTTAACGTGTGTGTGAGGGGGTGAATGACTGAATGTAGTGTTAATTTTGATCCAAAATTATCTTTGGCATGCCTTCATTCTCGGAGTCTTGAAGGGAAAAAGTGTTGGAAAATTGTAGGTTTGAAACCCAGACCGATGACCTCTACATGTCATGTCTAATCACCTAACACTCCAGAACAAAGAAATTGTACAAAAATGTTTGTTTTGTACAGCTTTCAAGACATTGCCATTTCATAAAGTACAGCAGTGATCTGATTTAAACATGGTGATAAAATGTAAACATAAGACTGTGATATGATTTGCAGTTTTTCCAACATTCAGCAGTCTGATGGCAGTGTGAAATAATCTGTTTTGCAATCTGCTGGACCTAATCTGTTAACAACTTTACTTTTTGTTCTGTAAATAACATTTCAAAACATTTTAGTTAATTTATGTAGCACTGATTCAAAACACATCATCTCGAGACACATTTTAAAAGGAGGATCTCTAAGCACCTAAGATATAGCCAGACAAAGTCTACATTTAAACAATGTTTCAAAAGTTAAAATGTTCAGGAATACAGCCACTCTTGCACATGTCATCCATGTGCAGGAGGTTTCTACATATAGCCATTGTTGTTTTTTTGGCTGATGATGTTCAAGCCTATGCAGTGTATGCATCACGTAGTAGGAGGATGTCATGTCTAGACAAGGTGCTGTCTAGTTCTCTATACCTGAAAGTCTTTGTTGGACATATACAATTATGATGCTCACTGGACTTTGTTCAGCGAGATTAATGTGGTCTGCTCTTAGGTCTATTAGCCACTGTACATCATGTTATGTGATTTTCTTTCTTCCAGATGCCTTACAGTGTTAACAGTCCAGCCATGGTGGATTGGCTCATGTGTCCTTACAGTACCTTGCCACTGGGAGTACACATAAGCTGGTTCAGTTGATAACCAGCTTGTTGACCTCTATCTTCTTTGTGTAGTCCTTCAGGTAGACAGCCAGGGCTTGGAGTGTTTGTTTTGCAGTTTTCAGGGCCTGTTTGGCTATATATTTGGGTTTTCATGGTATTTCCTTAATGGATGCAGCCTTCTGGGATTCTGACAATTGGCTTACTTATTTCCATGTTGCCTTGATTTTGGTTTCCATTATTTTCCTCCATGGTGGATATCGTTTATTGTTGTCACTATTAACTTAACCTTTGCTAATCATCTCAAGGATCTTTAATGCTGTACTGTTTACCAGCTCAGTGGTTTCTCTTGTGGATGCAGTAGGGATTGTTCCTAGTGCTGTATTTACATCATCTAGCAGATCCTCCGGAGGCACTTCACCTGACTTTGGTACCCAATGTAGGGTTTGACAGGTTCCCAATTTAGCCATTTTATCTTGAAGTCAGTTCTTGAGTTCAGTTGTCATGCATCATTAGAACTTGATCCCCTATTTCAGGGGGTTGATCAAAATTCGACCAATTGTGTCTTAGTTCATCCTTACTATTCATGTGTTATATCTCCTGGATCTCTTGTTATAAATGCAGCTGCCTTTGTGGATGTTCAAACCAGGAGCTACTAGAATTTTTTGTAAGTTTAGACTGTGGGTATTGAAACAGCTATGATTGCTGAGTCACAGTTGATACACAGGACCCATCCTTCAGATCAGGGAAAAGATTTGTTAGCTTCATTTGAAAGAGCCCTTTGATAGATTTGTGTATTGTCTTTGTTGCAGAGGTGTGGAATCATTGGACAAAAATGGGGCATTCGAAGGGTGTAGCCACTTAATCAAAACCTCTGTTGTGACAAGGCAGGTATCTCTTTCGGAATAAGTTCCGCTGGGTTGTTCGCTTAGTTGCTATAAGAAACACATTGCAGAAGGCGGAAAAGTTATTACAACGAAGGCTCCTTTCTTCCTGCAAGGGCTCTTTCAGTGCTGGGGATACATATCTAATCAAGGATGCCTACCCTACTACAACACTGGAGCAGTCGATCAAAGATGGTGCACTCTAGTACTTCAACAACATGAGTCCTGAAGTGTAACATGTATGTTATGTTGGTCCCACAACTTCTTTTGGATTCTATATTCCTATTGCAAGTGTTGCAATTAGCAGGCATGATCTCTTTATATTCAATTTACTGCACCACATACAAACTAATTATAAATTCATGACAAGTTCTCTGAGCTGAACAAGTATGCTCTTTACAAGAAGCCGTATTCTCACCATAGTCTACCCAGCAAAATTGGTGTACATTAAATTTTGTAGAGAGCAATGTCACCAAGACCAAAGAGCTTATTTAAAAAAAATGATAAAGAGCTACTAACCAGTGATAAACAATGTCAAGACTCTAGAGGTTGTGGAAGACTTTAAATACTTTAGCACACTGATTGACAGCAAACCTTTATTTAAGAAAAACACAGACTTTATTTTTAAAAAGTGCTCATAGTTGTATCTTCTGCAAAAGTTTAGTGCGATAGTGGAACCTTCTCAGATGGTTTGATATCAGAACAAAGCATGGAAAATGAAAAATCATGAATATTTTTGGGCAGTTGGAATGTTAGTCCCAGCTTTATTCATGTCTCAATCCTCTAGTAGTTTTTGCCCCCAAGAGACAAAACTACAGATAGAAAATGTGTTTGATCAAAAATTTACCTTTAGTTGATTAATACATATTCACTTGCAAACATCTACAGAAAACATCTGTTTAATATGGTTTATTATACTGTAACCATAATTATTTGGTGCCAACATCCATGTTACAATGACACTCAGGGAGCTGAAGAATTCCAAGTGTCTAACAGTGACAAAACCCCAGCTTTGTCTTAAATCAATGCTATCTTTACTTAATAAAATGTGCTGGGGCTGTCCAGTTGTTCAATACCCATAGCTGGATATGTCATTGATTTACCTTTCATTTGGGATTCTGCCAAGGACCTGGCTATTGATTTCACATGAATGAGTGAGATATGAGATGAGGCATTTTCTATCATCACATCTCAGCTACTTACACACTGCTACTCTCATGGGATGAAGGTGTTTCTCTGGCCTCAGACACATGCAGATTACCATCCACTCGCCCCAACACACATGCAGTTCCTGAACATATTTACAGCTGCTGGTAATGACTTGTACTATTGGTTTTCCAAAATCATTTCCTCAGCTAGACAGCTCTCGTCCTTATCAGCACATCCTTGGTGTTTCTCTCTCTCCCAGTGTCATATTGGTCACTTGGCCCTTACTGTGAAATTTTCCAGGTAAACACAAATTTAAAAAACACCAAAAACCTCCAGTTTTAAGAACACAGACGATGGATCACTATACACTAGAGCATTGATTCCTCAAAAACAACAAAACCAATTTAGAAACATTTATGTTAATGTGAAACTATTGTAAGCCTTTAATTTGTTGCAACAGGATTTTTTTTAGACACATGAAAAAGGCAGTTATGTAGGGTGACCAAACGTCCGTATTTCCCTGGACATATCCCTATTTCACGTCCTGTCCCGGGCATCCTGGGTTTTTTTTAGAAAGTGAGGAAATGTCCTGATTTTTTAAATTACCTTAATTGGACCATTAAATTTACAGGCACTAGGGCACTGCGCACAACGCTGCGTGTGATGTAATCCCTGAGCCGCGTCAGTGCGGGCAGCCTTGTTCTTAATCAGAATATAGATAGCGTGGCCGACAGTGCGCCAACAACATGCAAAAGCGCAAATGTATGTTTACCGACGACTTACAGAAGAGTTTCCCCGCTTTCGGACCGGGTCGAGACACATTGGAGGCCTTGTGCACAGTGTGCAAAGCAGGCACATATGTCTCGGTGTCCAATGGAGGTGCAAGGAATCTGAAAAGTCACCTGGACACCGAAAGTAAAGATAGTCTATTGATATGTTTGTTCGTTTTTGGTACATTTTGAGTTATTTTTGCTACACAAGAGGTATTTTTTTGTTAATTAGCTCATTTGTTAATTTATTTTTTCCAATAGCCTACAGAACAAACATTATTTTGTTCATTACTGAGGCTGAGTATCATGTGTTATTGGGAGTTGAGAGTTATTGTTAACTTTTATTGTTAAGTGAGGGATGTTTAGATGAGACATTATTTCTTTCATTGTGCTATTAATTCATTACAGGAATTGTTAAGCATTTTTAATAAATACATTTTGAATAAAATTATCGTTTGTTATAGGAGTTATTGCTGTTGACTTTTACTGAAAAGCATTTTTAGATATAGAAATCTCTATGCATGGCAACAGAGATCCCAACCATGCCCCCAACTCCCCCCCAATCCCCCCACCCCCACCCACCCCCCACGCCCCACTCCAAGGTGTCCTGGTTTTCCCAAATGAAAATATGGTCACCCTAAATGGTAAATTGAACATTTGATGTAAGCACATTCTCAACTTCCCTCGCAACACCATAGCAAAGTAAAATAAATTGATGTTTGCAGAAAGACAGAAACAATGTAAAAAAAACTTTAGCAAGCTTAGAATTTATGTTGTTTTTTTTTAACTATGCCTTGTAGCACAGACTCAGGACACTGTCTAGTCCCTATTTGCAGTATATTGTGTCAGTATAAACTCACCTTGGGTTTTTCATAAAAATTTACAGTAGGCCTGGGGACTAAGATGGAGATACAATAAGGTCATTTAGTGTCAAGTTAACAGTTTTTGTGTTGCTCTGTTCATACCTTGTAAACCAATATCCTGCTGGAAATCACTAATGACCAACTTTTTGTTTGCTGTTAAAGTCATTATGTCATAAACCCAAACAGGTTCCGCTGCGTTTTACATCAGAGAGAACAAAAATCAAAGCCTCAAGTAATGGTAGTCTTGCCATAGCTGAATGCCATACCAGTCTGGAGGTTTTAGAATAACGTAATGTATTTGAACAGATCTAGCCAAAGCTCCTGATTCCAGCAGAATATAGTCCTCCTATATTATGTTTTGAGTATAGGATGCAAACTACCTATTTCCCTTTCCATGACTCTCAACCATTTGGGATGGAGGTGACATGTAATAGTTGTTATGAAGACCTGGCGATCTCAACACACGTTATGTATATAAAAAGGACAGTGCATAATATTTAACACAAACATTTGAGTATGTCGCACACTAGATTAAATCACTAAAGCTAACTCTGAAGTCGCCATCTTAAATTTACATGATCAATGTGAAGCAGTCAATACTCTAACCTTGGCTAATGCAGCCTCTTCCCTAGAGTCACCAAAAAAAAACCTTGTTTTTTTTTGTTTGTTTTTTTAAACATATCATATACCATTCTAAATATTTTGTTTGTAGGCAATACAAAGATGAGATCCTTGTCTATTCAAGCTTATCATAGTTACAGTTGTTTCTTAGACTTAGAATCATTGCTCCATCAATGGAGATAGGCAGGTTTTGGTGAGGAACCTTCTTTTTGTATCCTCACTTTAACTGCATGTCTTATTGTCTTTCTTTTATTAAAACATAACTAAGAAATATGGTCCCTAGTCCATCTGTAATAAGAAGTCACGTAATGTGGGATGGAGCAAACTGTGGTACACTCAGTAGTCTACGTACTTGTAAAAAAAAAGATGGTGGAGCCTGGTAATGTTTTAGGTTTCTTTCTTTTCAAAAGGAGGTTTTTTCTCTTCACTGTCACTGCATGGATCCTTGGTGTAACGAATTACAAAAAAGTAATTTACAAAATGCAAGGTCATCCCATCATCACAACCTTATCCAGCTGACTACTCAATGAAATCAGCTGTCTCTCCTTAATAGCATGTTCTTACGAATCTGACCATAAGATCTGATTGAATTGTCTTGACGTGTTGCGAATCGGTGCTACATACTGTAAATGCACTAAACGGAATTTCATATAACATGATTATCGCTACAAATATTCTGATATTGGACAGCTATAGCAGAAACACTTACACTAAATGACAATTAGAGTTGATAATACACCTAATTCATGTCATTACATTTAGTAATGTGAGAGGAAAACAGAATCCCAAAGGAAACTCATGTATGCAAAGAAAGAACAAGCAAACTTTATCCAAACTTTTAAGATTATGCTTACCTTTATTCCCATTGCTTTTCCGGTCCAAAATGCTCCTGGTTACTGAGATGAGTGCACTGCTCAGTTTAACTTTAAAAGACAAAGTATTTGCAAAACTTCACTGGTCACACCAGTGAAGAGATAGCAATATCTATTACAACTTATAAAAAACATTATCACTATTATACATTAAACAAGACTATGTAGAGTGCATCCATCGTTGGAGGGCCTGCATTTAGTAGCAAATAACTTTATAAATGAAAAATAAAAAGGAAGAAAAATAAATATTGACGTTTAAGTAATTTGATTTTACTTTGACCTGGATGTCAAACTGAAGGCCAGATCGGGACAACAGGACCTTTAATACAGTATTTGATATACGGAGAGTAAACAGGGAGAAAATAGTAAATGTATCATGAATTAAATAACTGCAAATAAGACCCCCGAAAAACAATTTTATGCACCATGAAATAATACTTGTAAGATGTATTTTTTCAATATAAAAAATAAGTTAATGTAATGTTGAATGAACTATGAAAGACATGTATTAAAAGTAAAATGAAAAATATTTCATCATATTTTCCATTAACTAACTTAATGTATCATTTATCTATTGAATGCAGCCTTTAAATATTAAAATTACCAATACATCACAAAATGTAAAATAATCAAAACCTGTCATAAAATCATATACTTTTGAAATTATGATAACAGTTAAATATTATTATTGTTCAACAAACCTTCCTTTAACATACATTTCATTATTCCAATCTATTTTTTTTTTATGTCTGTGCAGAACACTCGTCATGAACTTATTTAAACTCTCAAATTTCCCCATCAAACTCAGTAGGCTGGACCAGAGCTGCGTGTATAGAAACTCTGCAACAAATGTACTTCCTGGGTGATTTTTTAATTATCACTGAAAAAATAAATTCAAATAGGCAATTTACAAAGCAATTTATTTAAAACAGATTTGATAAGCAACCCCAGCCTCTATATCCATACTTTATTCTCTAAAAGGTTAATGAGAGAATGTATTTTAATATATTTAATATATTAATGTGGGCGGGGCCAAAAGCTCCAACCACACTACACAACAACCTGCCGTTTCATAAGCTTGTCATATATAACCTGCGCTATGTCGGCCGGAGCTGCTCACTAAATGTGCTGTAAATAAATATAAATATCAAATGAAGTTACATCTTTTTTCAGTGAAAAACAAAAGCCAGGAAGGATTAGGGTTGACTTTTTCAGTGAGAGTTTCTATAAAAGCAGCTCTGGGTGAAATCATAAAACATATTTCAGGGTTAGTTTGCTAAGCAACTACATAACACAAATGTAGAGTGAAATAATGAAACCTATATTTAAATGTTTATTTAAATGTCTAACCACTATATTATCAAAATTAAAAATACACATATAATTATATCACATTTAATTATTTGACATGGTACATTATGGTGTATTTATTATTATTATAAATGGCAAATTTAACATTTTATGGAACATGTAATGTTTGTGTCATTATACTTCATGTTAATTGTTTTACTTTTTATTCATTTAAAGTTTAATTTAAAGAGATATTTAATTGTTCAATTATGTATTTGTTGAATAAATGGTACATTTATTAATTTTATGACAAATTTTATCCTTCATTAAATGTTTTCTTCTTCTGTGATACATTAATTTATTTGATGTTATATTTACATTATCTATTTCATGAATAAATGTATTTAATCTGTCTTTACTCTTCATGGGGATAAACCCTAATAAATCTGCTAAAGAATATTGACGATTAAAGAAAAAATGCCCTATATTACCGTAGCTCTATATATTTTCGCCACAAAAATATAATTGTGACATCTCTTATTACTATTTATTTAAACAAATAACTATTATTTCTTGAACGATGAAGGAAAAATAAAAACACTTTCAGTTTTACTCACTCCAAAAGTTCTTTCTTTAATAAGTAAATCAACAAACTTTCTTTATTTGTACAAGTGCCTGGTGCACAACAAGGCTCAGTTTGTCAAGTCCTCAAGTCCAAGAAGCTCAAGCGTTTTCTGAGAGTTGACACAAATGTAGAACGCACTATAAACCTTTCTTAGGGATTCTGCAATCCTGTCTCTTTGAAGTGTTGCTATCTACACAGAAAAAGAAAAAAAGTGAGGAAAAAAAAAACCTTAAACAAGAATTGAAAACTGACCAGGAAACAAAAGCGAGCACATTTCACAGCAATGCCTGAACAACCAGAGTTCAATTTCTTCACGTTTTTTTTTTTTTTTTTTTTTTGCTTCTCTTTAGATTTCTTGGAAAGTGATACAACATAAAACCGGAGCAGTACAGTGAAAACTTCAAAGAGGCCAGCACAACAGAACAAAGCTGTTCCTAATCATTTTAATTTACAGAGAAAAAGTTGGCCCCGAACAAAACAACAAAAAAAATTTAAACAAATAAAGGTGAAAAAAATGCATATTATGTGCAATGCTAGTTATCTGTACAGTCACATAGAAATATGTCATAATTCTCTCATTAGTTTTTCTCCTCTTTCTTAATAAATGTTAAAATAAAATGAACAAAATAAGAACAGCTATGCTTGAAAGCATTTAACTTATAATTCCTTACTGGCAAATGTCCCCCAATTCACACTGCATCCAGCTCCCCTCCACTCTGTTGCGAACTCCAGCGCCATCGTAATAATCAATGGGAACATTTTAAATAGCCTCTGCAAAGTGTTTCAGGGAAGCGAGGAAAAGACAGTAACTTTTGATTCAATAATATTTTTGATTGATGCTGCAGTAAGACCACAGTAAATATTTAGAAATCCCATCACTCCAGGAGAAAACAGAACAATCACAGATTACAAGTTTTATGAAATAATACACAAAAGAAGGCTAGATTTCCTTAAAAATATTGTTGTACTGGTCAATTCACAACGATACATGTGTGTATATCAGTATATTAGCAATCTGACACATTAAATCAATAATTGAACTGCATATATCAACTAAGGTAATCAAAACATAACAAACAGTAAAAGCACCATAATAAGCAACAAGTGTTGCCTCTTTGCTTGCAGTGTATTCACCCATTGCAGAATTCTAGTTCTGAAATTATCTGGATATGCAAAACCAAAACGTGAAGCAGGCTTAATTATTGAAAATTTCATAGGACAAGTTGTTTAGCTTTGACTTCTGCAGTTATCACAGGCTTTTATTGGGAAATCTTCAAACTGTAGCAAAACACAGACAGTCTATATTAGGTAGTTGGAGAAGTTTGCAGCGCAGTGCAACTAAGCTGGGTGCAATGTAAATTGGGGATAAGTGGTTTTTTTTTTTCTTTTTTTTCTTATTTTGGAGGAACACTACAGCAAACAAAATGTGCTGCAACTCACTGAAGAGGAAGAAAATACTTCAAAAAGTCCATATAGATACAGAAGTATAATAAAATAGTAATTTTTTTTAATTCCCCATTAATTCTGTTGAAGTCTATCAGTTCAGACTTTTGGGGCTATCCAGTTCCTCTTGACTAATATCGATGAGGCCTAACGTTTTGTGGGTGTCTCTTATTAGATGAAGGCAAACACACCAAACCAGAGTGGGCTTCAGAGAGAATCAGGTGGCTGGGTACACAACATCAACCTTGGGAATATCTAACCAAAGATAGTCACTTCCGCTTCCATCCATTTTATAATTCTTAACCTGTTTGTGGTCACTAACAGGGAGAGTTAAGCTGTCTCAGTCTTTAGGACAACATTAAAAACAATGGGTACCACTGCCAACGACGGATGGACAATGGAGTGAGGAAACAGAAGAGGACTTTGGGAAAGAAAAAGAAATTAACGTTTATTAAGGTGGGGTGTCTGGGCCTATAGGCTGGTGACCAAGTGAGAGGGCTCTGGGTTACCCTCTTCGGCAGAAAGATCCTCTCTGTTAGTGGGTGCAATAAAACCATCGCTGCTACCCCGTCCGAGCTGGTAATAGGAATGTAGCTGATGGAGGTGGTTACGGGAGCCCAAGTTGGGCATGCTCTTGTAGTAAACGTCGTCTAAGCTTGCCTCTGGACTCTTGGCATCCCCACCCTCCTTTGAGCTATCGGTGGATTCTGCGGATACGTCAGGCAGGCCAGGCAACATTGGCATGCTGTTGTAGAGGGAGTCTCTCTGGTGGCTGTGGTTGGGCAATGAACTTTCATCTTCAATATGCTCATTATTTAGTAAGGGGAAGAAGCTTTCACTGTTCTCCTGGGGGATCCTCCTTCTAGAGGATGAAGAGTTGGATGCAGAGGAGAAGGGATGATGGGAGAGGGGAAGGGGCGGTGACATGGACTGTTGAAGCTGATTGTGAAGATTGTTGACTGCCTGCAGTGTTGGCAGTGGCCTTTGTGGCAACAACGGGACATTGGACTCCTCTCGTATCAACTCCAGACCCAGGCCTTCATCGTGGTGGGTACCAAAGGTCGAGTGATCATCAAGATTCAGTGCAACGTTCATGCCTATCCCCACTCCCAAACTCATGCCATAGCCGCTGTCTTTCCCCCCGTTGCTTACATTATTGACCAGCTTGTTCATGAGGTTCCGGTTCTGCTCGTTTGAGCGCTCGTGAGAATTGTTTAGGTAAGAGGGGATATAGTTGGAGGTGAGCTCTTTCAGGATCTTCTTTTCCAGGGTGGTCTCCTTGTGGTTGTAGCCCCGATCGATGATCTGGACGCAGTCGCTCATGTACTCAGCGCTGGCAATGCTGTAACTATTCCCATGGTTACCATTCAGTGGTAGAGTATCCATGACACTTGTATCCCGGGCATTGTTCAGGATTCCCTCTGAAATGAGAAACATGGGGGTGGTGGGGTAGTGGTAAGGGAAGGGGATTGTTGGCAAATGTAAATGATAAAAACTGGTGAGTACAGCTTTAAAAGATGTGTTGGGCATTTCTGCAGGGCCCAAAAAAAGGAAGAGATTGAGCATTAAAGGGTTTTGCTAAACAAGTAAATAGGCCCTACAGATTTTGGGTTAAAAAGGTACATTTAAGGACCTTTAATAACACAGATGCATCTCAACAAATTAGAATATCACTTAAGGCTAATCTGTAAAATATCTCATAAGCTTTTCTATGCAGTTTCTCATGGCTGTGGTCATCTCTTTTTCTGCCAAACATTTTTGTTGTCTTTCTTAGAATTTGTGTAGTCTTTAAAATGGATGTTTGTTACAACTCCCTTAAATATTCATTTAAAATATTCTAATCTTCAAAGTGACTGAAGTCAGGCTTTTATTAACTGTTAACCAACAATGACAAATTTACCATACCACTCTTTGCAAAAATTAACTGGTTTTGTGAAATGATTAACTTTTGAATGATATTCTAATTTATGAAAATATACCTGAAGCACTTACCTCGTGTAAAATTTTGTTTGAATTCTGTTTAGTTTTCATAAAAGTTTTTCTATAGCAGGAATAACGCATGGCTGTGTGATACAAAACTATAGAAACATTCACCACAGCACAAGAACGTAAAGCTTAAGCAGGCAAATAGACATTAATGAAACTAATTCATGCAATTCCCCCATCTCTGAGAGGAAACTTTTAACATCTTTTTCAGAAGAGGTATGCAGGAAAATGTAACTGTGTTGCGATCAAATCCATCTGAAGTTGGACATGGCGCCACTTAAACATCTTTTTTTTTTTGACAGTTTATTTATGTCTCATCTATCTGCACCCAACTAGCTCTATCTCTTAAAAAGAAATTAATCTGTTTCATTAAATCAGAATCTCACCACCCTGACAGGAAGGAGACAGTCTGTTCTCTCTGTTGCACTAACATGTAACTTTCATATTTCATCACATTTACCACGCTGCTGACATCAAAGTGAGGAGAAATTTTGACGATAATTCAGACTACCTCAGACAAGGCCATCCAGCTTGTTAAAAGTGTCAAGCTCTCAGTCTGACCTCTTTAAAAATTGACACGAAACATTTACTTGGCCTTCTTTAAGTGTAACAACTTGATCAAAGTGAACTCAAGACTCATGTTAAGAAAAAAAAACTATTCCAAATGTATCCTTTGACTGGATTACTTCACCAGTTTTGCATGGAAAGCTAAAATAGCTGCGTCGTAATTGTTACGTTTTTGTTTTATTGCTTTCATACATGGACCTGATTGTTAAAAAGCTGAATTAGATCATCATTTCACTATTCCCATGTCAGCATCAAGTCAAAAGAAAGTAAAGCCAAAGTCAATTACATTTGATAAGCAATGTTTAGTTTGACTCCCATACTTGTCTCTCTGTAGGGCTCTTTTGGGGACAGCATGAGGAAAAGGAAAGAAGAAAACACAATAAGCATAACAATGACAGGTGAAAAGAGAAAATTGCACATAATGGAACACTGATGGTCCTTCAGATAATTGTGTAGTTTAGCAAGTGTGTCACCATGCAGATTTTGTATGTTTGCAAAAAAAAAAAAAAGGATTGTAATAATAAAAAAAAAAATCTCTTGACAAATATATTAAAGATGTTTGGCTATTAGATGTTGCAGAATCCTTGGGGGTAAAACACAGGCAAAGGTCCTTGAGCATCAAATGCGCCAATAAATCTTTTGATGCATTAGCATTTTCATTCCTCCAGATATTTCTTTTCCATCTGTGGCGATGTAAGTGAATTATAGTCCTCCATCACCAGCTCAAATGCAAAGCACTTGTATCACATACATAAATTATCCACTTATCAAAGCTCGCTGTAAGTTTTTATCTCAGCTTCACATGGGTTTCTCTCTACTTTTGAGGACTTTAAGACACTCATAACTACAGCAATCTCATATTGACTGCAGAGATAAGGAGGAAAATAATAACAGCTCAGCAGAGAGACAAAAGGGACTGAAATTGCACTTTGTTAAAACTACAAAATGGTTAGAGAAAAAAAAAAAAAAAACTTATTTTGAACACATCTGTGTCCTACTGTAATACATTCTATGGTCTAGTAGGTGGTAGTTGTTATTAACTCTCAAAGAAATTACAAAAAATGAAGTTTCATTAAATTTGTAAGATATATCTTAATATCAAAAGTGAATATTCAGGTAAAGAATGTATAAAAAAGATAGTTTAGTCAGTAATTTTACATAAACTCATCATTGGCATAAATGGTGAGTGAAGAGGTAGATAGATTGGGCTTTTCTATATTAACGTTTTTTTTTCCCAGGCAGAGAGCATACATGCGTTCATTTTTGGTTAAATTCTCCTAGGGAATATGCAGCCTAACCCCATGCTTTCTATTAAAATCATTTGCTTTCTAGTATAAATGTGTTTGTATATTTTATCATACTAATTGGTAGAGGTCAATTCGCTGACTTGTCTTATGCACAGCCCACATATTTTCAAATAACGCTGAGGTCATGCAGAAAACAAATGTTATGACATTTTATCTATTTATCCCTGCAACCAAGGAAACAGCATTGTCAAACCTGATTAAAACTAGAAGTTGTATGAATATCATGTTCTACTGCATTTTGCTCTACACTGAAACTTTCCATATGTATGCCCTTTTGGACCATTATTTGTAAACTGGTTTCCTTTTCTCTTACACTGCTTACATTCTGATCACTGCTGCAATTTATAATGGCAACGATCATTTCACTGTTTTATGCTGCTCATTAGCAACGTAATTTCATTTAACACCATAAGTCTATCACCTTCTATATCCATAGTAAAGCCAGTATTTCTCTGCCATGGCTGAGGGAGTGTCAATCAATGAAGAAGCCCTGCTTAAAATCTGAACCTACAGCTGCTTATGTAGAGTAATAAATGTTGTCAGGATAAAGAAAATATCATCTGATGAGACGAAGACGACACTGTCAAAACTAAGACATTGTACAAAGCATGTCTGTGCCAGTGTCATGCTGAGGACTTGTTTCCCTACCAGTGGTGATGAATTTCTAAAGGTGAACTGAAGTAGAGTGACATCCACTAAATTCATCCACTTCACTCAAAATCAAAACTCCATTGTCAAAGCTGGCATAAACCTGGATGTTTTATACCCGCCCTAAATAACCCTAAATGTTCCCAAAGAAGGGTTTTTGAAATGCAGAAAGTATCCTAACATAACTGCCATTTTAGTCAAGATGTTTATGGTAAATGGCCTATACTTATATAGCGCCTTTCCAAGTCAGAGGACTCATAATTGCTGTACACCACATTCATTCACCCACACATTCTCACACTGATAGTGGCAAGCTACAATGTAGCCAAAGCTGCTCTGCGGCTCATTGAGAGAAGGGTCCATATAAATGCGCCACCAAGCATTCCAATCACCATCAGATGGTAATGCGGATTAAGTGTCTTGCCAAAGGATACAATGACAGAAAGAGCAGAAGCTAAAGTCGGCAACCCTTCAGTTGCAGGGAAATCTCCTGCATCTGATGCTACTGTCGCCTAGCCGTTAAAAGGTCGCCTAGCCAATAATAGGTCAAATATACAACTAGAAACTTATGTCAGGCTAGAATAGGATAGTGGATGTGTAGGTTACTGAGAGTCAAATGTCTACATATCAATGTCTGCATGTGTGCTGTGTTACTCTGGCACTTTGGAGTGAAAGTCAAGGTTTTTTTATGTTGGAAAGCGCCCCAGACGTTAATTAAAACTTTTGTGTTCTCCTCAGCTCCATCCACTAAGAGCCAAGGTTAGACGTATCCAGACAGGTATTTTCTATTTAGAATTTGCATCCAAAATGATCTGTTGTTTTGAAAGACAAAAGACAACAAAGAAAGACATAAGAAGGATCTTGTTAATGTGCACATGTCAGCCTTTTGTTCTCTGAAAGAATAAAGTAGTAGCTGCTTTTCTCTCAGTAACCCACATGCACCCCTTTGAAATATGTTGTGTTCTTCTTGCATCACTTGGCTGTTTATACCAGGTGTTTTTCTCAGCTGCTTTGGTGTGTTTCTTTAGCATTGTAACAACACAACCAGTGGGCACAACATACATACTATAGCATCTTTAGTGGTGCTGTGGGGAAGTCAATGAATTTCCTTTTTTTTTTTTTTTAGAAATTTCTTATGAAAGGTAGCATTTTTTTCTTCACTTGTTGATTGAACATACAAGTTGTTGAAAACTGATACTATTCTTTAAGCCTAAATCTACTGGCTTATGAACAACTTTGAGTTTAACTTTAAGAATCTAATGTTATACAGTAGAAGCTATTCAAAATTTCTCCACTTTCCTTGATGGGCCCTTTGCCAGTCCCCTACAATTCCTTTTTAAACATCAAGCTTTGTACTTAAATATTCTTTTTGTTATGATTTGTGGACATTAAGATCTAAAAAGAAACGTCATCTCCTGGTCAGACCCAGTAATCCAGTAAAAGGGTGGAGTCAGAGTAAAAAAAAATATGCACGCAAGGAGGGTGTCTCTCCAGTGGCTGGAAGTTGGAGGGGATTTTGCTGGGAGATGCAGGAAAGTGGGATGTCACTGTATGAATACAGGGCTTTTACCACCTCTATGTGAATTTGGTGATGATTACTCAGATGAAAAGTCAATTTTCGGTTGTCCGGCAAGTGAAATGCCATCTTTATGCGTCATAACTTAAAGTAGTATCTGTGTAGAAGTGATAGGAGTTGTGGACAGAGTTAAAGATTAGGATAATGGCATTGAGCCCTTTTAGCCTAAATAAGTTGATGTCCATAACCAAAATATTGTAAAGAAAATTGGTCAACAACAATAGTCTAAGTAATTCATAGGAGATGTGCATGTCATTTCAAATCAGAAAAAAGCTTTTTGGCTGCATAAAAACCTATCGAAGTATGCCAGGGTTATCCATAGGTTTGGACAAAATTGTACATTTGAGTTTATTGGACTTTTTACATGAGTTTATAAACTGTATGAGGCAAAAAAAATACTCAATAATTAGTGTAACACAATGATCTTTTTAAATTATTGTTTTATAGCAATGCTACCTGGGAATAATTAGAAATATCAGATTAATATTATTCATGCCCATGATGAGTGTATGTCAGTGTCTAATTGACACTACTGTATATTATGCCTTTTTTGACCAAAAGCAACCATTTGGTTTTAAGGGGGAAAAAGTCTGAAACCAAACAAACACAGAGAGACAGCAGACACTGCACGTAACATTAGAGCACATTTGATAGATAGGTTTGGTGATGTATCTGGCTTTCTGAAGGATTGTTTCAAAGGAATGTTTGGTTTTTGCCAAAACTGCCATAAAAGAGCAAGACTTTTAGAACCAAATAGGATGAACCAACCAAATGCCAAGATACAACGCCAATAAAAAAAAAAACAAAAAAAAAACCCAACACACTGAATATGGAGTTTTTTAGTTTAATAGCTAAAATAACACAAATAGAGCAGTGTTTTTCAATGTAAATCCATCAAATAATCAAGGCTTTAAAGAGTATATATTTTTTGTAACTTTTCTGCTTATTTAAAATCCTAAATTTATTGTGTGTTTACATTTTTTTCCTATTTTCAATGCAGGAATAACAAAGTGCCAGCCGAAAAATGAAATATCAAAAAACACTGCTCTAGCCACAATGGTAAGTAATGAAAATAAGCAGGCACACCTTGAGTGTTGTACATGCCCAGGGGGTTGTTATAAACGGCAGACTCCCCAAGCAATGTATTATAGGGATTGTTAGTGCCATGAGGACGTAGGAGTGCATTAGGTATAAGATGGTTAGCCATAGCCCCTGGAGCAGCCAGAAAGAAACAGAGCCAGATAGAGAGAAAGAGAAAACAAACAGTGAAAGTTGAGATATAAATACATATATATTCACGGAAACATACATATCAGCTGAGTGGATGCAACTGAGCAATGACATCCATTAACATCCAAATGATCACATGATCATTAATTTCAGGAGGTGGTGGGGCAACAGAGCTGAACTGCTGTGGTTAATGGGGTTGATGACAAGTAGGTTGATTGTAAGTTTAATGCTAGCCACTAGCAATATGTTGTTTTATTTTTAGAGCTCCACATTCTGGCAGCATTCATGCATTGACAGACAGAAATACAAGAAAAAGAACTATATGTGAAACTGAAAAACTAGGTGTTTAACAATATTTAAATTTACTAGCTCAATTCATGTAAAATCATCATGGTGTTTAATGAGTTATGTTAAAGTATACTGTAAATATGCTGAAACTATAAGTAAGACTAAAGTAACTGCTATAGCAGTCATAGTTTATCACATTTCCTTTTCACAAAGTTCTATTCTTCTATATTTATGAGTACTTTTCCTCTGTTAGCAGACATGTTTGAGTTTATTTAAGAGCCACAGAGCATTTTAAAGGACATGTACATGTAAATATCCCAGATTATAGATTATATATACAATATATGTATATATATATAATATATATATAAAACAATATATATACTGTATATACTATGGCTAATTTAGTGTCAATGTCATTTTTTGGTCTAAAACATACCTTCAGACACATGACTATAGAGAAATAAACAATGTGTTTGATAACAGAGGAAAAAGAAAAAAAAATCATACTAGTTTAACAAATTGTGAAATAGCAAAAAATATCTGTAGAAAAAATGTATAATTTAGCTCAATTCTTAAGTTACATAATTATGTTCACAAATGAGAACCTGAATTTGCAAGTAATTTGACTTGACAGCAAGCCTTTTTTTTATGTCATGTGCTTATTACTGCCTAAAGCCAAAAAATAAACTGATCATTTATTGTCAGTGTGGCACAGGAAGTCATTCTAATCATCTTTAAAATTTGCTATTCAAAGTTATTTAAAGATATAACTGTACCATGAAATGATTATGATGGAGCAACTTATCATGATGGAGCAACTTTCACTTCCTGCAATCTGAAAGTTTGAGATACCGCTTCTGTCTTGTACAGTGGATGTGCCCATGAGGAAACAACTATGTTCAACTTATCTTAAACAACTTATGTTCATTTTGCCTTATTTATTCAAACCTCTTTAAATAATTTGGCCTAAAACTGTTTTAGTGCTACCACGAGTGGGTTGAAACATGACCACTGCAGTTGATTAATTTCCTGTTGATTAAAACAACACAGCTTGGTACATTGTCTACGATACAGCTCTGTGTCCAGGTAAAACACGGCATACAATTTACCACTGAACTGGGAAGCTGAAGTAACGTAACCTCCTACTACTGTTGGTCATAATATTCAAGTTTCCTGCTTGTCAGCACTCTTATTCTCCACTTTTCTTAAGGCCACTATGGCCAATTTTAAAACCATAACAAAGACAAAGACACTATTTTAGTTGATATTGTGACTTCCTAGTACAATGTGAACAAACCATAAATCAGTCTCAGTTGAATTATTAGTATGACTAAAAAAGCTAAATAGAAAAAAATAACTGTGTAGGGAAAGGTGTATCGCCATCATAGTTATTGCTGCTCTCAACAATCCTACAAAAAATAAACTTAATTTTCATTTCTACTTTCAGTTTTAAAGATGATCAGGGTCTTTAGAAATTCTAAAAGTAGAGCATATCTTCCTGTTCCGTTGGGGTTTGGGTTTAATGTGGTAGAGCTTTCAAGTTGGCAAGACAAGAAAACACAATGAAGTAGGCTTACATCAAATGCGAGGTGATCTACCTTAAAGTCAGAAAACAGAGACTTGCTTGCAGCAAACTGTATTTCTTGGCAGAGAAACAATTAAAACTATCACAACCGTGAGAAAAACGTAGACCGGAGTATATCTTAAAACTACACACAAAGAAGGGTTTGTAAGGTAGGTATAAAAAACACTCAAAAGCTTACTTTTATACAACTTCTGGAAAAAGTCCCATTGAGTTTTCTTTGTAACGTCTATAGTCTTCAAGGCTTTTAACATTGTTGCCAAGGTAACTAATAACAGTAAAAGGCATTGTATCTAACATCAAACTTTTAGTATGTCCACTACAAAGAAACCTCCGCAATTGAGGTATCAGATGGAACACTGTTATTTCTGGCTGTACCATTTTCCTTAGCTGAAGTGATGTATTGTGTCTTTTTTTTTTCTCCACAGAGCAAAGATCAGCATTTGCTCATTCCCTTTGCAGCTGCTACTGAAACACCCTTTGAATGTCGAGCTATCCTCTCTTCTGTCAAGCTGGTCATTGCTTAGCTAAAGCCTCGCCTCCTTAAGCACAAGCAGAATGCCCAGCTCTTTTTCTTCTTAAGAAACACAGCTTGTCTTTAGATTACCGCAGCCTGAGTGACTCATCAGTTTCTAGTGCACATTCTGCCATACCAGGGAAGCCTTTGCCGTTTGAGCCTGGTTGATTAGATGCAGGGATTTTTAAATTTATTTATTTTATTTTTTGGGGGGAGTCTTTGCTGTGATAGAAAAAAAACATTCCCTTTTAATAATTCAAAGGCATTATGCAGAATATTAAGTGTTTACAGGCTACATTCATTACCTGTTTGAAATATTTCCTTCCTGCAACTGTCAACATGATACAATGCCATTATAGTGAAAATAGCCAAATGCAGGACTTGTGAGGGTGATGCATGTGTGTGTTTCTGCAAGAGCAGGTAAACATCCTTTATCTGAGGTGCAAGTACGTTGCAATTGGATCCCCAAGCAGAATATTGTTTTCTATGCTCTGAATCTGTCACACAGCATGAGGAAGGTCTCATTTAACATTTAAAACACAGTTATATAGAGAACCATGCAATAGAATGCATATATATTAGAGTTGTTTTCCGCCTCTTTTCTTTTTTATTATTAGATCAAATTGACCCATATTTCATTTGGATTTTATAAACACAGACTTAGGCTAAATGGATCTTTCTCATTGGAAGGAAGAGTGAAAGTTTTTTTTTTGTTTTTTTTTACAACAGCTCTTTACAAAGAAAAATCTGAAAATTGAGGCTTGCACTTATATTCAGTACCTATTTGTAGGCAGTACTCAAAATAACTACCTTTCTCAATTGGAATACAGTTTGCGCTTTAGCATGGCCATTCTAAAAGAAAAAAAAAAATTCCTTTTGCTTTCCCTAAAAAGTTTTTCTATTCTCCTGCTATCCTCCACTTACTCCGGCTATTTTTCATTGCTACTGACCATGTTTCCTCATGGTGATTATGTGCTGTGTCATTTTCTGATTCACATGCATTTAGCATGCAGCCTAAATAATAAGTTTTGGGCTCAGCTGAGTCTTTAGTTATGTATTTCTACTTGGTCTCAATGTACGACCTGTCCCTTTACTGTAGGTTGACAGTCTTGTTAGTTTTGTAGTTTTTGTCCATTTTCAGATTACTTCAAAAAGTACTATTTTTATATTAGCCAATGTTAAATTAAGTTCATGAGTTTGGTTATTGATTTAGGTTTTGAAAAAAAAAAGTGGGTTATTAGTATTGTTACTGTATATAATTGAACTTCATTGATCTTACATGTGGAGCAGTGGGCTGCCATCGTGCTGCACCCTGGTAGAAGCATTTAACCCATCCCCTAACGGGATGGGTTAAATGCAGAGGTACATTTCTCCAATGTGAGATCAATAAGGTTTAGTTATTATTATTATTATTATTATCATTATTATTATTATGATTATTATTATTAAGGTTTTCTCGATGATTTTGTTTTTATTATTTTCTAGTCATTCATTAAAGGGTAATTTTTAGAGCTTTAGGTTTAAAAGGAGAGTGTGTTTCAATATAATATATTTATATTATCATGTTTAAGTTGTAGGGCAGACGGATATTTTGGGTTCTGTTTATATTCCCTTATGTTCATAGGTCAGTGTTCTTCTCATTATTCTCGCATGGTTTCAGTCATTTACATAGCAGCAAAAAATGCAATTCAATATTCCTTTATTATATGAACAAGTCTGAAAATTGTTTTGCATCTTGACACTATTGTGTACAGACTTATAAAGAGACACCAAACGCAGACTACCTCATTGTCTTCTTATCACTTTCATGAGATACCGATCTCGTAATTATGAGATAAGCTGTCGGATTTTTTCTTTTTCTTTGGTGAATGCCATACGCTTCTTTACTTTCCAGCTGATGCTGGAAAGAATGTGCTTCTGTTTTGAGTCTTTCCATAAGTGGAATAAGCATCAAATGTATTTAGCAAAGTATAAACATGGCGACTGTATTTACTAATAATGTGACTTAGGAGTTTGGCGCCCTGGCTTTATTTAAAGGTTGTACGGTAAAATGTCTGTAGCCTTTCTTTCTGTGGCAGAGTTGTTTCTTTTTTTATTCTCTCAATAAATTCCAGCCAAATGCAATCATGCTTTGTGCTTGCAATAGAAAAAATATGAAATCCAATCCAAAGGGTATGCTATTGTAATCCACTGGGACTGTTTATGTATTTTTTTTCAGTTTTCTTTTTTATTTTAACAATAAATAAAAGGATATCTATTTGAATATAACTATTCCACAATGTCAAAATTATCAATATATTTTAATTGAATTTATCATTAATAAGACCTGATATTTTTGCACAGAAAACTGAAAGTTGTTTTCATTAGAAGAAGAGTAGAGTATTTTGTTGTTCCTAGCAATGCTTGCCCTAATTACAGTGCATTTCACAAACAACCAGCCTCCTTTTTTGAATTCCCACAATGACCAATCCCCGTCTTAATACGCCTCTATTGAAATTAAACAGATTCAGAGGGAAATTGGACTAATTGCAGAGTTATAATTGTGAATACAGAGATAATTTGAACATGTCTTCATGGCTTCAAGATGATTGCATGACTCTGCTCAGAAGAAGAGCACGGCAAGGAGTGTCAGCTGTGAGCTCATTCTCTCCTGATTTGAGCTGAGATGGAGGAGGGAGAGGGAGACATTTGCAAGAGCGTCAAGACTGCAAAGGCCAAATCAGCAAGAAATATTTGCTCCTCAACACATAATTCCTTAATAAGCACACAGGAAAAGCCATGCATGAGTGCAATTCTATTTGCATCTGCTACTGATGGTGCTTGTGATGGCAGAACACACTACCCGACATGCTCTACAGCTGCTTTGAGGGTTTTCTCCATCACTCTTAGCCTAGTAAGCAGCCATAAATAATTTCTGCCTTCGCTTTTTGTCTTTATGGAAGATCTGTGTAGACTTTATTTTTTCCTTCATACCCCCAACTCCTGACCTTCAACCCCAGCATCCAATCTCTCTCCTCAGCCTCTGTACAATTGATAACAGTCACGTCTGCTGCTGATGCTGAGCTGAGCGCCTAATTACAGAGATCATGACACTTCCTCACTGTGTCGAACATTAATCCATCATTGTAACTATGCATTAGCGTCTTTGCGAGCAGGCGCCCAGAGTGAATTTAGAGAGAGAGCAGTGTGGAACCGGAGCTCTTCAATCAAGAGATGTGATGACTGCCGAGAGTGTTAGGGAGGGATGCCAGAGAGAGTGGCGTTTGCAGCTTGATGTCAGATGTAGTCTGGTGTCTGTTTTTCCTCTCTGAGCTGAGAAGCCCAGAAGTTAACTCTCTGACTCTCACTTTAAAACATTGCTCTCGAATACTTTTCATCAACTTTTATTTTTCTTTTACAGCTAATAAAACTGAAGAAATTGATTTTCCAATGATCACAAAATCTGTCTCAAGTGTTTCGAAGCCTATAATCTCTGTTCAAAGGTCACCTTCAGGATGAAGAGGCCACATTTTCATACAGGACTGCAGGGCTTATTACAGGGAAAGCCTTCAAATAAATTTGGAATTAGAATAAAATAACTCTAAAATACTTTAGCAACATTTTAGATTTTCAGTAAAGGGAAAAAAAATATTAAAGACATAAAAGATTAAGTATATCTGATGTACATACTTTTTTCCATTTAGATGTGTTCTAATGGGGTGACACCGAGTCAAACACTAAGCCAACACACCTGATCCTAAATCAGGGAGTACTTGATGCTGCCATCTTGGGTTCAGTTCATTTGCTTTATGCCTCCCTTATTCTCTGTTTGTTTCCTGTCTGGTCATTTTGAGCAAAGACCACAGCAACATATTTTAATAAAAATAAGTGTCCAAACAACTTCTTTGCTAAAAAGATGTGTCCAAACTATTATTAATCCATTCCTGTTTTACAGCCTTTTGAGAGACATTATCTAAATTTTGACTGAAAAATATCTTTAAAATAGCCTTTTTTTTTAACCTTTTATGGGTAAAACATTGTTTAATAAGCAGACTGACACCTCAGTAGTTCAGCTGCGAGGGATCTATAAGCCTGTAGCCTATTTTCCTTAATTTACTTTGGGTTGGAAGTTCCTACGTTGTGTGGCAGATGTGACGTCATGTACGTCCATGTTAAAAGGTTCAGACCCCTTAAACAATCAAAGCATTATATTCCAGATGGATTTTACGGATACTCAGAAGCTACTGCCATCCAGCTGAACTCAGAAACCAATGGTAAGTGCACCTAAGTTGAAAAAATGTAAATAAAAAAAATTAAAAAAGCCTTGTCAAGTGCGAGCACGAGCTACCAGTGCGGGCACGAGCTATGAGTGCGGGCAGAAGAGAGCTGCAGTTCTGTGTTTTGGCCAAAGGTGGCACTATCATTAGAAAACTCCATATAGCCTCTATAAGTATAACAGCACATAGAAAGTGTTGCTTAGCAGCTTTTTAAAAGGGAAAAGAAAACAGAAGATCCCACTTAGACTAAAAAGATATGGATTAGGTAGACCTACAGGAGTGTGCCCAACCCAAGTTACCAAAGAAATACCTAAAACTGTCCATATCCAAAGTTACAACAATAATTTAAAAGGTTCCTAAACAGGATTTTTAAGTGTTTACATTTACCTTGCCTCCATACACAGTGAATTACACGGTGAAAGGATGGACCCATTGAATTAAAAGAAGTTAAGAGAAAGGTTTAGGCATCACCAAGTCTACATAACACCCAATTGGGTTATTTTTTCTCATATCAGTAAAGGTAAAGTTTAACTGAACTACTTGGCCAAACAGTGTGCTTTGGGCTTACGAAACTATCAATTACATTTCTGCAAATAAACACTTGAGATAGAACTGGTATGAAAAAAAATTATGAATATCTGGAAGATTACCTGGAACCCGGTGCTTCGTACAGTAGATTATCTTTGATGCTATAAGCTTATTTCTATTTTAAAGGTCAAGTCAACATTGATAGAATAAATGGTGTCATTAAAAATAGATATAAGTAAAGATTTTAATAAAAAAGAAAACAGTTATCACTTCCTAGGAAAATGAAAAGGTACCATTACTATTATATTTTCTTATGAAAACAATGACCAAAAATATACAACCACATGATAAACTGTTTAGAGACAAAAATCAAACTTCTACCATGGTTGTCTTGGTCCCAAAAGCTAAATGTCATAACAAATCAGTAGGGTGAGCTGAAAGGGAAGAGGGAAGAGAAAATCCTGAAATCAGGATTTTCTTTATAGATTTAGCAAATGGGAATGGTCAAGGATTCATATCTATGTATGCCTCAACATGCAAAATGAGTACTAACATTAAGGAGTTAGCATAAAGTATTAATAGGAGGTGAGCCATTTAGTCAGACAAACTTATTTCTATTTACAAGATTTATCTTTTTACAAAATCAGATTATCTCCATGGAATAAATGTGCTCAATATAAAAACCTAAATATGGAGTCATCTAGAGTTTCCTGCGTGAATCTACCCGGGTGCAATAAAGTCGCACATTTGACACATCTTAACAGCGAATGCCAATACACGTAGGCCTGATTGGTTTTAGCTGATACGAAAAGCTTTAGCTCATATTTTGGTAATACTGTCTAAAGAATACTCTTAAACACTTGGTTTGCTAAAGCCAATAAAGAGGGAACTTTTATAGAAAGACCTGAAGATAAGGGGATAAAAAAAAAAAAAAGAAAGAAATCATGCGGTCTAATGAATCTAGAGCTACTCGGCCTTCCCCTGTGTGACATCCACACCAGCATGAGGAGAGGCTCTGACGAAATGATGCACCCATAATGTCGTCTGCTTGCACAAGCATTATGATCTGGGGTTACTTCCTCTCATCTGTTTGACGTCCAGCAACAAGTATGTCCCAAATGGAAAAGATGCAGTCAGACAACTACAGGAATATACTGAATGAGTAAGTCCTATTTTCCATCATTATGGATCTAACTGATGACATAGTCATTATCCAAGTAGACAATGCCTCGCTTCATCAGATCACATTCTGAAAGAACGGTTCAAGGAGCAGCAGGCATGATTTTCCACACTCGGATTGGCTGCAATAGAGTTCAGACGTTAACCCCAGTGTGGAGCTACTGTAGTCCAAATCATATTTTATTAAAAACGAAGATGAAGGAACTGAATTGATGCAACCTTGTGACATTAACAGAATGCCATACCTAGATATTTCTTTGAATTTACATTTTATACTTATCAAATAAAAAAAATGGATAGTATATTATATTAAGTATATTAATTGTATATTAATTGTAATAGCTTAAATTTATTGATTTTTTTCTGGGTTTGTATGCTTTTAGATTACAAGACAGAAAAAAGTCACTTATTTGATACTAAAACACAAGGTTGTCTGCCTAATATTATTCTGTTATGAACTATATGTGTTTACATTAAAGTTATTTATCAAAGTTTTAGATTATAAAATGATTTAATGCCTTATGCATCCTGTTTCCCCACTTCAACAATTTAACATTTCACCCTACAAAGAAATCATCTAAAAAAAATTACTTAAATTAAGTGTATTTACCCTTCATTTGAGTAGGTAAAATTAGATTTTTTTTCCAGTGGAATGAGGAATTTTACTCTTAAAATAAGTTAATTAGATAATATGCTCTTGAATTAAGAAAATGCTATTGTTTTTTCTTATTTTAAATTTAAATTGTCTTGTTCCATTGGTGTTGTGTGTTGCACTTTTAAGAAAAAATGCAGTTATTGTAAGAAAAAGTTACTTATTTAGATTTCATTTTTTGAAGTGCAAATATAAATGTGAGTATGTTGAAAAGAACATGTATGTTTTAAAGAAAAATTGAAAATTTCTGATGCAATTAATGCAGACTGCGGAGAAATGACAGTTGCCTTGGTGTTAAATGAGTAAAGTTAAGTCAAGTCAAGTAAGTTTTGCCTCCCATATCCAATTATAAAATGCTTTGAACCTTGTAAAGACCTTGCATCATGTTAAGAGGAAAGCATTTGTATTGTCAAACAAAAAAAGAAATCATAGCTTGGATATTTTTAGCAGAAAATAAAGGGAGAAGGAATCATTAATGACAGGAATTCCTGCAGGACCAAATACCTCTGTTGAGTGATGCTGAGCTGTTGATGTCCCCGGTCATAAAAGAGGACTCAGACTGTTTTCTCACTGTGTCGTTCCACATTCGACGGATACGGCTCTGCAGAAACAAACAACATGCCAGAACACATCAGGTTATTCGTTGTAAAAGCTGTCAGTGCTGAAAAAATGAGGAAGTGCTCATAAAAGCCCAGATAGTAAGAACCCAAAACATTTTGGAAATGTTTTGGGTTTCAACCAATTGCTGCAACTTTATAACGACCTTAGTACAGTAGCATGCAAAATATATTCATTCATTTTCATTTCTGAAATGCAAAAGCAAAAACTTTAATGTCTTGCATGAGTTTATTTAACAGATCAACACATTAAACATTGTGCTGTGCACTTATGCTTATACTTGACCCCATCTTGGGCAATAATGGGTGAATTCAGTTTTGACCAATACTGGATCAAAGAGACTTGTCAGTGGATTTCCGATCTTTACAGAATATCAAAGCTTGCTGACAGTTAAACAAAGTCCTATATGAATCTCTGATCATCCACTGATTTATTTGCCAATTCTCGATCCTCGTTTTTAATATAACAAACCTTCCTGTTTTATCTGTTTGTCTCTTTCACTTGTTGACCTTTCAACCCCCGCCAACACCAGCATCAAGCCTAAGCTTAAAGGTCTCCCAAGGGATATTTTTGTATATGAGAGTTTAAGGGTCCTAGCGCCATAAATCTTCCTTATCAATACAGGTCAACTGGAATCTTTTAATTAAGTAAAGCTTCCTCATTTTGATGACTTAACTAGATTGGCTCTCCTTCTACTAACTGGTATTTTTATGCATTATTGATGCACTTTGTTTTAAGTTTTCCTACCAGATTAAAATGTTTGTTTGCAGCAAGAGTGACAGAACTTTAAATTTTATTGAAGCCTTCTAACCAACCATTTTCAGAATTATAAAGCTAGTATACTGCTGTAAAGAAGTCAAAAGCTTAAAACTAGAACTACGATATGGACTAAAAGTTCTATCCTAAAATAGTTGGTTGTTTAGACTCGAACAAAACTTGGCAAAACCAACCCAATTATGATGCAAGTTTGCCAAATACTAACAGCATCAGCTAAAAATAAATAAATAAATAGAGAGAGAGAGAGAGAGATTTTTGTGGTTTAATGAAGTACTAATGTGAAGCAGATCAGTCCTTTTTAGAACACTTGTGTTTGGAAGCTCAGGGAGAAGAAACTCTTTAAATTTAATCATAAATAAAATCAGCAGCTTAAATCTTATTCCATTAGGAAATATATATATATACAAAATCATTATATATCCCAAATTTGGTTTATCTTGATTATTATTGTTTTCATGGTTGCACAAGATCATAATAAGCATTTGTTTGATTTTGGCTGAATATTTAACCACCATGTTAACTATAGTCCTCAGATTTCAAACTTGGTAGGAAGTGATACTAAAGACTAAATATTGCCTACTTTATCTATTACAAAATAAGTTTGAGATCATTACAATATATGCCAATGCCACCAGCAACAAAAGAAGCTCTCAGCATGACGTTCCCACCCACATGTTTGACAATAATACAGTTTTATACAAAGATTTCTTCCAAAAAGCATTTGTCTCAATCATGAAGAACAATGTAAAATACAGTTAAGATTTGCAGTCTTTTGTCTAGGTTTTACCATTTAAACAAAACTAAAATCCTCTGAAGAGAATAAATATATTAGAATTATCCAAAACATCCTGGTAGTCATCTACCCACATAGCTTTAACAAACCAGTGTGGCAGTGCAGAGTGAAGCATGGTTAACATCTCCATGGACAGAAAGAATGTCAGCACATAAAGAAGTTGTGCTCCAAAATCAACACCTTCCAGCTCAATGGAAACTTCTGCTTTCCAAAAGTCCAATTTTAGACTTATGCTTATGGAAAGAGGAAGCAAGTGTTTATCATTTTTTTGCAATGACAGGAAGAATGTCTGAGAGTCTGAAGTAGAACAGGGCTTTAGGGCCAAATACCTCCATGCAAACTGTCAAACATAGTGGTGGTAGATTCATGCGGAAGGGCTGCTACGTAGTGACTGGTACCAGTGCCTGTTACTGGTGGAACATAGAGGATTTTTACCGCCGGAAAACTTTTATGGTTTGACAAAGCACTTAGCCACAATGAAAAGAAAAATGTTTGAAAGAGTTTGGCTTCATAGAAAAAAACACTGTACCAAATATCTAGAACTATGTTTCATTAAAAGTTGTTAAAGGTAGTTCTTACAGTGAACTATTTCCAAAATCAACAGCTAGATTGGGGACTTAGTTGAGAACAACCATCCCAAGAACTGTAGAATATCTTAACATCTGCACTACCAACATAAGAAGGTTATCTAATTTTTACTTGGCTAAACTCAAAATAAATTGAAATAAGTAAGAAAGTAAAGCAAACAAACTTTTTTTTT